>NW_020863355.1:0-15370 GCF_003713205.1 Coffea eugenioides | reverse complement strand
TATATTTTTCCATTATTTGTCGTTTAATTTCTGTCATTAATCACATTATCTTGTTGATCACATAATTAAAACGTTAATCTACTCTATCAATGTGGTAAAAATTAACTATGTATAAAAGCATTTATTTTTTCAGCCTTTCATTCTCATTCGATGAATCCACCAAATCCCCAAAAGACCATTTCATCACTCTATGATTTTTCCCTTATCTTCTTTCTATGCCAAGTTTACAAAAATAAATGACAGGAAAAACATAACTATACATATTCTACCAATTGGTCATATGATCATATTTCCAAATGGAAGCTAAGAAAAGCTCAATTCTGTTTTCTGAATACAAACAAAAAACTGCACAGCCAAAAAACGGCAAAGCCAAGGCTTTTTTCCCCATTCCCTTCTCTCTTCCGCTACCACCAGCAACTCTATCCCTGTGCCCTTTCTTTTTTTGGGGTGGGGATATGTGACTTTCAGTCTTCACTGAACTTTTTGCCATCTCTATGTAATATAAGCTCAGCGAAATCTGAACACATCTTTAATCCTGTCTTGAAACGAGTTCGGACACTTGTCTAGACTAGAGCCAGCCAGAGAGGAGAAGTTGTCAGTCATGTAACGTTATGACAGTGATGTTTGTGGCTTACACTATTCTCGTTTTGTTGTTTATCTTGTAAATTTCTTCCTTTGTTTAAGCCGTTCGATTTCTTGCACCCCGAGTAGGTCTAGTTGCCTAGCAATGCCCTCCAACAAGGCAAGCAACTCCAATGCCCTTAAAACTATTTATTCTATGACATTAAAAGTTATTTTGGGGTGAAATAAAACTCTTACTTGGTATTTTAATTTTTCTTCTTTTTTTTTTGTACATGCGAAGATTTTTAATTCGGGATGAATTTAAAAAAAAAAAGCATAAGTTCTTTCCCAAATTAAAAATTTTTGTCAGCAATTGTATTTATCTAACAAAAATTATATCTTATTGGAAATACTAAACAACATATATTAAAACAACGTGGACATCATTTTGCCAGAGAGATTGTGTGTGTGTGTGTGTTCAATTTTGCTTTTGTTTTTCTTTTCTGTATGAGAAACTAATAAAGAAAAGAAGGCGAAGTGATCTTTAGTTCTGTACGGGTTTTTTTCGCTTTCTGTTACATTTCTTTTTCCATGTCCTCTAAGAAAAAACTGCTTCTTCTTCTTCTTCTTCTTCAATATAATTAACGTCTTTTTAGGTCCAAGCAGTGGCAGCAAACTAGTAAAGTTTTCCAAGCTTATAAATTTTTGTCTCCTTTGGTCACAAGGAGTGGTCCAATACCGACCTGATGAACAAATAAAAAGGCCAATTTGGGACTTGTAAGGCAAGATTAGCGGCTGTCATGACATTGATCTTCAACAATGAAAGCTTTAAGACCCCTTTTTATATTTTTATTAATAATCCGTGCGAATTATTATTTCTCATAATCCAAATTTGGGATCTTCTTCATTTATTCATTTATTTATTTTGCATTTTTGAAGAATACTACATAACTCCAAACTCTGTAAACAGCTATATATAGAGCCTAATATATAAACCAAAAGACAAAATCACCTGACACAAATGCAAAAATTTATCCTGGCAGTATATGAGGTGATGCCACTTTCAAAATTGTTATTTTTTCATTTTTGTCGTTTAAATTTCTGTCATTAATTCACATTATCTTGTTGATCACATAATTAATTACTTAATCTACTCTATCAATGTGCAAAAATTAACTATGTATAATAAGTGTTTCTTTTTTCAGCCTTTCATTCTCATTTGGTGAAGTCACCAAATCCCCAAAAGGGAACCATTTCATCGCTCTATATTTTTCCCTCATCTTCTTTCTATTGCCAAGTTTACAAAAAAATAAATTGACAGGAAAAACATAACTATACATATTCTACCAATGTTGTTTATAATGATCATATTTCCATAATGAAAGCTAAGAAAAGCTTCAATTTCTGTTTTGCTGAATACAAACAAAAAACTGCACAACCAAAAAACTGCAAAGCCAAGGCTTTTTTCACCTTTCCCTTCTCTCTTCTGCTACCACCAGCAACTCTATCCCTGTGCCCTTTCTTTTTTTGGGGTGGGGATATGTGACTTTTAGTCTTCACTGAACTTTTTGCCATCTCTATGTAATATCAGCTCAGCGAAATCTGAACTCATCTTTAATCCTGTCTTTGAACGAGTCCGGACACCTGTCTAGACTAGAGCTAGCAAGAGAGGAGAAGTTGTCAGTCAATGTAACATTATGACAGTGATGTTTGTGGCTTACACTATTCTCGTTTAGTCTTTTATCTTGTAAATTTCTACCTTTGTTTAAGCCGTTCGATTTCTTGCCCCCCGAGTAGGTCTAGTTGCCCAGCAATGCCCTCCAACAAGGCAAGGCAACTCCAATGCCCTATTAAAAACTATTTATTCTATGACCATTAAAAGTTATTTTGGGTTGAAATAAAACTCTTACTTTGGTGTTTTAATTTTTTTTTTTTTTTTGTACATGCGAAGATTTTTAATTCGGGATGAATCAAAAAAAAAAATAAGCAAAAGTTCTTTCCCAAATTAAAAATTTTTCTCAGCAACTGTATTTATCTAACAAAAATTATATCTTTTTGCAAATACTAAACAACATAGATTAAAACAACGTGGACATCATTTTGCCAGAGAGATTGTGTGTGTGTGTGTGTGTGTGTGTGTGTGTGTTCAATTTTGCTTTTGTTTTTCTTTTCTGTATGAGAAACTAATAAAGAAGAGAAGGCGAAGTGATCTTCAGTTCTGTACGGGTTTTTTTCGCTTTCTGTTACATTTTTTTTCCATGTCCTCTAAGAAAAAACTGCTTCTTCTTCTTCTTCTTCTTCTTCAATATAATTAACGTCTTTTTAGGTCCAAGCAGTGGCAGCAAACTAGTAAAGTTTTCCAAGCCAATAAATTTTTGTCTCCTTTGGTCACAAGGAGTGGTCCAATACCGACCTGATGAACAAATAAAAAGGCCAATTTGGGACTTGTAAGGCAAGATTAGCGGTTGTCATGACAATGATCTTCAACAATGAAAGCTTTACGACCCCTTTTTTTATTTTTATTAATAATCTGTGCGAATTATTATTTCTCATGAATCCAAATTTGTGATCTTCTTCATTTATTCATTTATTTATTTTTCTTTTTTGAAGAATACTACATAACTCCAAACTCTGTAAACAGCTATATATAGAGCCTATTATATAAACCACAAGACAAAATCACCTGACAAATGCAAAATTTTCCTGGCAGGTATATGATGTATGCCACTTTCAAAATTGTTATATTTTTTTCATTATTTGTCGTTTAATTTCTGTCATTAATCACATTATCTTTTTGATCACATAATTAATACGTTAATCTACTCTATCAATGTGGTAAAAATTAACTATGTATAAAAGTGTTTCTTTTTTCAGCCTTTCATTCTCATTTGGTGAATCCACCAAATCCCCAAAAAACCATTTCATCACTCTATGATTTTTCCCTTATCTTCTTTCTATGCCAAGTTTACAAAAATAAATGTCAGGAAAAACACAACTATACATAGTCTACCAATTGTTTATATGATCATATTTCCAAATGAAAGCTAAGAAAAGCTCAATTCTGTTTTCCTGAATACAAACAAAAAATTGCACAGCCAAAAAACTGCAAAGCCAAGGCTTTTTTCACCTTTCCCTTCTCTCTTCCGCTACCACCAGCAACTCTATCCCTGTGCCCTTTCTTTTTTTGGGGTGGGGATATGTGACTTTCAGTCTTCACTGAACTTTTTGCCATCTCTATGTAATATAAGCTCAGCGAAATCTGAACTCATCTTTAATCCTGTCTTGAAACGAGTTCGGACACTTGTCTAGACTAGAGCCAGCCAGAGAGGAGAAGTTGACAGTCATGTAACGTTATGACAGTGATGTTTGTAGCTTACACTATTCTCGTTTTGTCTTTTATCTTGAAAATTTCTACCTTTGTTTAAGCCGTTCGATTTCTTGCCCCCCGAGTAGGTCTAGTTGCCCAGCAATGCCCTCCAACAAGGCAAGCAACTCCAATGCCCTTAAAACTATTTATTCTATGACATTATAAGTTATTTTGGGGTGAAATAAAACTCTTACTTGGTGTTTTAATTTTTCTTCTTTTTTTTTTGTACATGCAAAGATTTTTAATTCGGGATGAATCTAAAAAAAAAAGAAGTAAAAGTTCTTTCCCAAATTAAAAATTTTTGTCAGCAACTGTATTTATCTAACAAAAATTATATCTTTTTGGAAATACTAAACAACATAGATCAAAACAACGTGGACATCATTTTGCCAGAGAGATTGTGTGTGTGTGTGTGTGTGTGTTCAATTTTGGTTTTGTTTTTCTTTTCTGTATGAGAAACTAAAAAAGACGAGAAGGCGAAGTGATCTTCAGTTCTGTACGGATTTTTTTCGCTTTCTGCTACATTTCTTTGTCCATGTCCTCTTAGAAAAAGCTGCTTCTTCTTCTTCTTCAGTATAATTAACGTCTTTTTGGGTCCAAGCAGTGGCAGCAAACTAGTAAAGTTTTCCAAGCTTATAAATTTTTGTCTCCTTTGGTCACAAGGAGTGGTCCAATACCGACCTCATGAACAAATAAAAAGGCCAATTTGGGACTTGTAAGGCAAGATTAGCGGCTGTCATGACAATGATCTTCAACAATGAAAGCTTTAAGACCCCTTTTTATATTTTTATTAATAATCTGTGCGAATTATTATTTCTCATGAATCCAAATTTGTGATCTTCTTCATTTATTCATTTATTTATTTTGCATTTTTGAAGAATACTACATAACTCCAAACTCTGTAAACGGCTATATATAGAGCCTAATATATAAACCAAAAGACAAAATCACCTGACAAATGCAAAATTTTCCTGGCAGGTATATGAGGTATGCCACTTTCAAAATTGTTATATTTTTTTCATTATTTGTCGTTTAATTTCTGTCATTAATCACATTATCTTGTTGATCACATAATTAATACGTTAATCTACTCTATCAATGTGGTAAAAATTAACTATGTATAAAAGTGTTTCTTTTTTCAGCCTTTCATTCTCATTTGGTGAATCCACCAAATCCCCAAAAGACCATTTCATCACTCTATGATTTTTCCCTTATCTTCTTTCTATGCCAAGTTTACAAAAATAAATGACAGGAAAAACATAACTATACATATTCTACCAATTGTTTATATGATCATATTTCCAAATGAAAGCTAAGAAAAGCTCAATTCTGTTTTCCTGAATACAAACAAAAAATTGCACAGCCAAAAAACTGCAAAGCCAAGGCTTTTTTCACCTTTCCCTTCTCTCTTCCGCTACCACCAGCAACTCTATCCCTGTGCCCTTTCTTTTTTTGGGGTGGGGATATGTGACTTTTAGTCTTCACTGAACTTTTTGCCATCTCTATGTAATATAAGCTCAGCGAAATCTGAACTCATCTTTAATCCTGTCTTGAAACGAGTTCGGACACTTGTCTAGACTAGAGCCAGCCAGAGAGGAGAAGTTGTCAGTCATGTAACGTTATGACAGTGATGTTTGTGGCTTACACTATTCTCGTTTTGTTGTTTATCTTGTAAATTTCTTCCTTGTTTAAGCCGTTCGATTTCTTGCCCCCCGAGTAGGTCTAGTTGCCCAGCAATGCCCTCCAACAAGGCAAGCAACTCCAATGCCCTTAAAACTATTTATTCTATGACATTAAAAGTTATTTTGGGGTGAAATAAAACTCTTACTTGGTGTTTTAATTTTTCTTTTTCTTTTTTTTGTATATGCGAAGATTTTTAATTCGGGAAGAATTTAAAAAAAAAATGCATAAGTTCTTTCCCAAATTAAAAATTTTTGTCAGCAATTGTATTTATCTAACAAAAATTATATCTTATTGGAAATACTAAACAACATATATTAAAACAACGTGGACATCATTTTGCCAGAGAGATTGTGTGTGTGTGTGTTCAATTTTGCTTTTGTTTTTCTTTTCTGTATGAGAAACTAATAAAGAAGAGAAGGCGAAGTGATCTTCAGTTCTGTACGGGTTTTTTTCGCTTTCTGTTACATTTTTTTTTCCATGTCCTCTAAGAAAAAACTGCTTCTTCTTCTTCTTCTTCTTCTTCAATATAATTAACGTCTTTTTAGGTCCAAGCAGTGGCAGCAAACTAGTAAAGTTTTCCAATCCAATAAATTTTTGTCTCCTTTGGTCACAAGGAGTGGTCCAATACCGACCTGATGAACAAATAAAAAGGCCAATTTGGGACTTGTAAGGCAAGATTAGCGGCTGTCATGACAATGATCTTCAACAATGAAAGCTTTAAGACCCCTTTTTATATTTTTATTAATAATCTGTGCGAATTATTATTTCTCATGAATCCAAATTTGTGATCTTCTTCATTTATTCATTTATTTATTTTGCATTTTTGAAGAATACTACATAACTCCAAACTCTGTAAACAGCTATATATAGAGCCTAATATATAAACCAAAAGACAAAATCACCTGACAAATGCAAAATTTTCCTGGCAGGTATATGAGGTATGCCACTTTCAAAATTGTTATATTTTTTTCATTATTTGTCGTTTAATTTCTGTCATTAATCACATTATCTTGTTGATCACATAATTAATACGTTAATCTACTCTATCAATGTGGTAAAAATTAACTATGTATAAAAGTGTTTCTTTTTTCAGCCTTTCATTCTCATTTGGTGAATCCACCAAATCCCCAAAAGACCATTTCATCGCTCTATGATTTTTCCCTTCATCTTCTTTCTATGCCAAGTTTACAAAAATAAATGACAGGAAAAACATAACTATACATATTCTACCAATTGTTTATATGATCATATTTCCAAATGAAAGCTAAGAAAAGCTCAATTCTGTTTTCCTGAATACAAACAAAAAATTGCACAGCCAAAAAACTGCAAAGCCAAGGCTTTTTTCACCTTTCCCTTCTCTCTTCCGCTACCACCAGCAACTCTATCCCTGTGCCCTTTCTTTTTTTGGGGTGGGGATATGTGACTTTTAGTCTTCACTGAACTTTTTGCCATCTCTATGTAATATAAGCTCAGCGAAATCTGAACTCATCTTTAATCCTGTCTTGAAACGAGTTCGGACACTTGTCTAGACTAGAGCCAGCCAGAGAGGAGAAGTTGTCAGTCATGTAACGTTATGACAGTGATGTTTGTGGCTTACACTATTCTCGTTTTGTTGTTTATCTTGTAAATTTCTTCCTTTGTTTAAGCCGTTCGATTTCTTGCCCCCCGAGTAGGTCTAGTTGCCCAGCAATGCCCTCCAACAAGGCAAGCAACTCCAATGCCCTTAAAACTATTTATTCTATGACATTAAAAGTTATTTTGGGGTGAAATAAAACTCTTACTTGGTGTTTTAATTTTTCTTCTTTTTTTTTTGTACATGCGAAGATTTTTAATTCGGGATGAATTTTTAAAAAAAAAGCATAAGTTCTTTCCCAAATTAAAAATTTTTGTCTGCAATTGTATTTATCTAACAAAAATTATATCTTATTGGAAATACTAAACAACATATATTAAAACAACGTGGACATCATTTTGCCAGAGAGATTGTGTGTGTGTGTGTTCAATTTTGCTTTTGTTTTTCTTTTCTGTATGAGAAACTAATAAAGAAGAGAAGGCGAAGTGATCTTCAGTTCTGTACGGGTTTTTTTCGCTTTCTGTTACATTTCTTTTTCCATGTCCTCTAAGAAAAAACTGCTTCTTCTTCTTCTTCTTCAATATAATTAACGTCTTTTTAGGTCCAAGCAGTGGCAGCAAACTAGTAAAGTTTTCCAAGCCAATAAATTTTTGTCTCCTTTGGTCACAAGGAGTGGTCCAATACCGACCTCATGAACAAATAAAAAGGCCAATTTGGGACTTGTAAGGCAAGATTAGCGGCTGTCATGACAATGATCTTCAACAATGAAAGCTTTAAGACCCCTTTTTATATTTTTATTAATAATCTGTGCGAATTATTATTTCTCATGAATCCAAATTTGGGATCTTCTTCATTTATTCATTTATTTATTTTGCATTTTTGAAGAATACTACATAACTCCAAACTCTGTAAACAGCTATATATAGAGCCTAATATATAAACCAAAAGACAAAATCACCTGACAAATGCAAAATTTTCCTGGCAGGTATATGAGGTATGCCACTTTCAAAATTGTTATATTTTTTTCATTATTTGTCGTTTAATTTCTGTCATTAATCACATTATCTTGTTGATCACATAATTAATACGTTAATCTACTCTATCAATGTGGTAAAAATTAACTATGTATAAAAGTGTTTCTTTTTTCAGCCTTTCATTCTCATTTGGTGAATCCACCAAATCCCCAAAAGACCATTTCATCACTCTATGATTTTTCCCTTATCTTCTTTCTATGCCAAGTTTACAAAAATAAATGACAGGAAAAACATAACTATACATATTCTACCAATTGTTTATATGATCATATTTCCAAATGAAAGCTAAGAAAAGCTCAATTCTGTTTTCCTGAATACAAACAAAAAATTGCACAGCCAAAAAACTGCAAAGCCAAGGCTTTTTTCACCTTTCCCTTCTCTCTTCCGCTACCACCAGCAACTCTATCCCTGTGCCCTTTCTTTTTTTGGGGTGGGGATATGTGACTTTTAGTCTTCACTGAACTTTTTGCCATCTCTATGTAATATAAGCTCAGCGAAATCTGAACTCATCTTTAATCCTGTCTTGAAACGAGTTCGGACACTTGTCTAGACTAGAGCCAGCCAGAGAGGAGAAGTTGTCAGTCATGTAACGTTATGACAGTGATGTTTGTGGCTTACACTATTCTCGTTTTGTTGTTTATCTTGTAAATTTCTTCCTTTGTTTAAGCCGTTCGATTTCTTGCCCCCCGAGTAGGTCTAGTTGCCCAGCAATGCCCTCCAACAAGGCAAGCAACTCCAATGCCCTTAAAACTATTTATTCTATGACATTAAAAGTTATTTTGGGGTGAAATAAAACTCTTACTTGGTGTTTTAATTTTTCTTCTTTTTTTTTTGTATATGCGAAGATTTTTAATTCGGGATGAATTTTTAAAAAAAAAGCATAAGTTCTTTCCCAAATTAAAAATTTTTGTCTGCAATTGTATTTATCTAACAAAAATTATATCTTATTGGAAATACTAAACAACATATATTAAAACAACGTGGACATCATTTTGCCAGAGAGATTGTGTGTGTGTGTGTGTGTGTTCAATTTTGCTTTTGTTTTTCTTTTCTGTATGAGAAACTAATAAAGACGAGAAGGCGAAGTGATCTTCAGTTCTGTACGGGTTTTTTTCGCTTTCTGTTACATTTCTTTTTCCATGTCCTCTAAGAAAAAACTGCTTCTTCTTCTTCTTCTTCTTCTTCAATATAATTAACGTCTTTTTAGGTCCAAGCAGTGGCAGCAAACTAGTAAAGTTTTCCAAGCCAATAAATTTTTGTCTCCTTTGGTCACAAGGAGTGGTCCAATACCGACCTGATGAACAAATAAAAAGGCCAATTTGGGACTTGTAAGGCAAGATTAGCGGCTGTCATGACAATGATCTTCAACAATGAAAGCTTTAAGACCCCTTTTTATATTTTTATTAATAATCTGTGCGAATTATTATTTCTCATGAATCCAAATTTGGGATCTTCTTCATTTATTCATTTATTTATTTTGCATTTTTGAAGAATACTACATAACTCCAAACTCTGTAAACAGCTATATATAGAGCCTAATATATAAACCAAAAGACAAAATCACCTGACAAATGCAAAATTTTCCTGGCAGGTATATGAGGTATGCCACTTTCAAAATTGTTATATTTTTTTCATTATTTGTCGTTTAATTTCTGTCATTAATCACATTATCTTGTTGATCACATAATTAATACGTTAATCTACTCTATCAATGTGGTAAAAATTAACTATGTATAAAAGTGTTTCTTTTTTCAGCCTTTCATTCTCATTTGGTGAATCCACCAAATCCCCAAAAGACCATTTCATCACTCTATGATTTTTCCCTTATCTTCTTTCTATGCCAAGTTTACAAAAATAAATGACAGGAAAAACATAACTATACATATTCTACCAATTGTTTATATGATCATATTTCCAAATGAAAGCTAAGAAAAGCTCAATTCTGTTTTCCTGAATACAAACAAAAAATTGCACAGCCAAAAAACTGCAAAGCCAAGGCTTTTTTCACCTTTCCCTTCTCTCTTCCGCTACCACCAGCAACTCTATCCCTGTGCCCTTTCTTTTTTTGGGGTGGGGATATGTGACTTTTAGTCTTCACTGAACTTTTTGCCATCTCTATGTAATATAAGCTCAGCGAAATCTGAACTCATCTTTAATCCTGTCTTGAAACGAGTTCGGACACTTGTCTAGACTAGAGCCAGCCAGAGAGGAGAAGTTGTCAGTCATGTAACGTTGTGACAGTGATGTTTGTGGCTTACACTATTCTCGTTTTGTTGTTTATCTTGTAAATTTCTTCCTTTGTTTAAGCCGTTCGATTTCTTGCCCCCCGAGTAGGTCTAGTTGCCCAGCAATGCCCTCCAACAAGGCAAGCAACTCCAATGCCCTTAAAACTATTTATTCTATGACATTAAAAGTTATTTTGGGGTGAAATAAAACTCTTACTTGGTGTTTTAATTTTTCTTTTTCTTTTTTTTGTATATGCGAAGATTTTTAATTCGGGAAGAATTTAAAAAAAAAAATGCATAAGTTCTTTCCCAAATTAAAAATTTTTGTCCGCAATTGTATTTATCTAACAAAAATTATATCTTATTGGAAATACTAAACAACATATATTAAAACAACGTGGACATCATTTTGCCAGAGAGATTGTGTGTGTGTGTCTGTGTGTGTTCAATTTTGCTTTTGTTTTTCTTTTCTGTATGAGAAACTAATAAAGAAGAGAAGGCGAAGTGATCTTCAGTTCTGTACGGGTTTTTTTCGCTTTCTGTTACATTTCTTTTTCCATGTCCTCTAAGAAAAAACTGCTTCTTCGTCTTCTTCTTCTTCAATATAGTTAACGTCTTTTTAGGTCCAAGCAGTGGCAGTAAACTAGTAAAGTTTTCCAAGCCAATAAATTTTTGTCTCCTTTGGTCACAAGGAGTGGTCCAATACCGACCTCATGAACAAATAAAAAGGCCAATTTGGGACTTGTAAGGCAAGATTAGCGGCTGTCATGACATTGATCTTCAACAATGAAAGCTTTAAGACCCCTTTTTATATTTTTATTAATAATCTGTGCGAATTATTATTTCTCATAATCCAAATTTGGGATCTTCTTCATTTATTCATTTATTTATTTTGCATTTTTGAAGAATACTACATAACTCCAAACTCTGTAAACAGCTACATATAGAGCCTAATATATAAACCAAAAGACAAAATCACCTGACAAATGCAAAATTTTCCTGGCAGGTATATGAGGTATGCCACTTTCAAAATTGTTATATTTTTTTCATTATTTATCGTTTAATTTCTGTCATTAATCACATTATCTTGTTGATCACATAATTAATACGTTAATCTACTCTATCAATGTGGCAAAAATTAACTATGTATAAAAGTGTTTCTTTTTTCAGCCTTTCATTCTCATTTGGTGAATCCACCAAATCCCCAAAAGACCATTTCATCGCTCTATGATTTTTCCCTCATCTTCTTTCTATGCCAAGTTTACAAAAATAAATGACAGGAAAAACATAACTATACATATTCTACCAATTGTTTATATGATCATATTTCCAAATGAAAGCTAAGAAAAGCTCAATTCTGTTTTCCTGAATACAAACAAAAAATTGCACAGCCAAAAAACTGCAAAGCCAAGGCTTTTTTCACCTTTCCCTTCTCTCTTCCGCCACCACCAGCAACTCTATCCCTATGCCCTTTCTTTTTTTGGGGTGGGGATATGTGACTTTTAGTCTTCACTGAACTTTTTGCCATCTCTATGTAATATCAGCTCAGCGAAATCTGAACTCATCTTTAATCCTGTCTTGAAACGAGTTCGGACACTTGTCTAGACTAGAGCCAGCCAGAGAGGAGAAGTTGTCAGTCATGTAACGTTATGACAGTGATGTTTGTGGCTTACACTATTCTCGTTTTGTTGTTTATCTTGTAAATTTCTTCCTATGTTTAAGCCGTTCGATTTCTTGCCCCCCGAGTAGGTCTAGTTGCCCAGCAATGCCCTCCAACAAGGCAAGCAACTCCAATGCCCTTAAAACTATTTATTCTATGACATTAAAAGTTATTTTGGGGTGAAATAAAACTCTTACTTGGTGTTTTAATTTTTCTTTTTCTTTTTTTTGTATATGCGAAGATTTTTAATTCGGGAAGAATTTAAAAAAAAAAATGCATAAGTTCTTTCCCAAATTAAAAATTTTTGTCCGCAATTGTATTTATCTAACAAAAATTATATCTTATTGGAAATACTAAACAACATATATTAAAACAACGTGGACATCATTTTGCCAGAGAGATTGTGTGTGTGTGTCTGTGTGTGTTCAATTTTGCTTTTGTTTTTCTTTTCTGTATGAGAAACTAATAAAGAAGAGAAGGCGAAGTGATCTTCAGTTCTGTACGGGTTTTTTTCGCTTTCTGTTACATTTCTTTTCCATGTCCTCTAAGAAAAAACTGCTTCTTCTTCTTCTTCTTCAATATAATTAACGTCTTTTTAGGTCCAAGCAGTGGCAGCAAACTAGTAAAGTTTTCCAAGCCAATAAATTTTTGTCTCCTTTGGTCACAAGGAGTGGTCCAATACCGACCTCATGAACAAATAAAAAGGCCAATTTGGGACTTGTAAGGCAAGATTAGCGGCTGTCATGACATTGATCTTCAACAATGAAAGCTTTAAGACCCCTTTTTATATTTTTATTAATTATCTGTGTGAATTATTATTTCTCATAATCCAAATTTGTGATCTTCTTCCTTTATTCATTTATTTATTTTGCATTTTTGAAGAATACTACATAACTCCAAACTCTGTAAACAGCTATATATAGAGCCTAATATATAAACCAAAAGACAAAATCACCTGACAAATGCAAAATTTTCCTGGCAGGTATATGAGGTATGCCACTTTCAAAATTGTTATATTTTTTTCATTATTTGTCGTTTAATTTCTGTCATTAATCACATTATCTTGTTGATCACATAATTAATACGTTAATCTACTCTATCAATGTGGTAAAAATTAACTATGTATAAAAGTGTTTCTTTTTTCAGCCTTTCATTCTCATTTGGTGAATCCACCAAATCCCCAAAAGACCATTTCATCACTCTATGATTTTTCCCTTATCTTCTTTCTATGCCAAGTTTACAAAAATAAATGACAGGAAAAACATAACTATACATATTCTACCAATTGTTTATATGATCATATTTCCAAATGAAAGCTAAGAAAAGCTCAATTCTGTTTTCCTGAATACAAACAAAAAATTGCACAACCAAAAAACTGCAAAGCCAAGGCTTTTTTCACCTTTCCCTTCTCTCTTCCGCTACCACCTGCAACTCTATCCCTGTGCCCTTTCTTTTTTTGGGGTGGGGATATGTGACTTTTAGTCTTCACTGAACTTTTTGCCATCTCTATGTAATATAAGCTCAGCGAAATCTGAACTCATCTTTAATCCTGTCTTGAAACGAGTTCGGACACTTGTCTAGACTAGAGCCAGCCAGAGAGGAGAAGTTGTCAGTCATGTAACGTTATGACAGTGATGTTTGTGGCTTACACTATTCTCGTTTTGTTGTTTATCTTGTAAATTTCTTCCTATGTTTAAGCCGTTCGATTTCTTGCCCCCCGAGTAGGTCTAGTTGCCCAGCAATGCCCTCCAACAAGGCAAGCAACTCCAATGCCCTTAAAACTATTTATTCTATGACATTAAAAGTTATTTTGGGGTGAAATAAAACTCTTACTTGGTGTTTTAATTTTTCTTTTTCTTTTTTTTGTATATGCGAAGATTTTTAATTCGGGAAGAATTTAAAAAAAAAAATGCATAAGTTCTTTCCCAAATTAAAAATTTTTGTCAGCAATTGTATTTATCTAACAAAAATTATATCTTATTGGAAATACTAAACAACATATATTAAAACAACGTGGACATCATTTTGCCAGAGAGATTGTGTGTGTGTGTCTGTGTGTGTTCAATTTTGCTTTTGTTTTTCTTTTCTGTATGAGAAACTAATAAAGAAGAGAAGGCGAAGTGATCTTCAGTTCTGTACGGGTTTTTTTCGCTTTCTGTTACATTTCTTTTTCCATGTCCTCTAAGAAAAAGTTGCTTCTTCTTCTTCAATATAATTAATGTCTTTTTGGGTCCAAGCAGTGGCAGCAAACTAGTAAAGTTTTCCAAGCCAATAAATTTTTGTCTCCTTTGGTCACAAGGAGTGGTCCAATGCCGACCTCATGAACAAATAAAAAGGCCAATTTGGGACTTGTAAGGCAAGATTAGCGGCTGTCATGACAATGATCTTCAACAATGAAAGCTTTAAGACCCCTTTTTATATTTTTATTAATAATCTGTGCGAATTATTATTTCTCCTGAATCCAAATTTGTGATCTTCTTCATTTATTCATTTATTTATTTTGCATTTTTGAAGAATACTACATAACTCCAAACTCTGTAAACAGCTACATACAGAGCCTAATATATAAACCAAAAGACAAAATCAACTGACAATTGCAAAATTTTCCTGGCAGGTATATGAGGTATGCCACTTTCAAAATTGTTATATTTTTTCATTATTTGTCGTTTAATTTCTGTCATTAATCACATTATCTTGTTGATCACATAATTAATACGTTAATCTACTCTATCAATGTGGTAAAAATTAACTATGTATAAAAGTGTTTCTTTTTTCAGCCTTTCATTCACATTTGGTGAATCCACCAAATCCCCAAAAGACCATTTCATCACTCTATGATTTTTACCTTATCTTCTTTGTATGCCAAGTTTACAAAAATAAATGACAGGAAAAACATAACTATACATGTTCTACCAATTGTTTATATATGATCATATTTCCAAATGGAAGCTAAGAAAAGCTCAATTCTGTTTTCCTGAATACAAACAAAAAACTGCACAACCAAAAAACTGCAAAGCCATGGCTTTTTTCCCCTTTCCCTTCTCTCTTCCGCTACCACCAGCAACTCTATCCCTGTGCCCTTTCTTTTTTTGGGGTGGGGATATGTGACTTTTAGTCTTCACTGAACTTTTTGCCATCTCTATGTAATATCAGCTCAGCGAAATCTGAACTCATCTTTAATCCTGTCTTTGAACGAGTCCGGACACCTGTCTAGACTAGAGCTAGCAAGAGAGGAGAAGTTGTCAGTCAATGTAACATTATGACAGT
>NW_020863354.1:0-16284 GCF_003713205.1 Coffea eugenioides | reverse complement strand
CTACATCTTCCTTGTACTTTCGACTCAAATGGCATTTCCAAGTATAAATGTTACAAAGTTATATAGTTTGAAAAGCGAGCGAGTGTTTCACGAATATTCTCCAAGTGAATTTCCATTTCTTGATTCTTATTGAACGAAACGTCTAAGTTTCGAACCTTAGTCATTTTTCAATGTTCTGAAACAAAGTTTTATCGCAGATTTGGACTCCGAACCCGGAGTATAACCCAGACGTGATTACTAGGGACACTTCATTTTGGAGAGTGCTTCCAAATACCTGATTGAACTGGACACTTGTTTCCAATACTTGATCAATATGATTGAATGATATATGATTGGTTTGATCGGGCAAGAGTGTACTTTATCGCACTTGCCCTTATTTGATATATACTTGTTTATTGTTGAAATTGATTTGATATACTTGTTTATGATATGCGCACTTCCTGGAATTCCAGAAACCCTGCGGCAAGTTACTCGAGTCGAGCCGGCAAGGGTTTGGTCGATTGGGTAACGAACCCTGGGTCTCTTGTTTGTCGAGTGGAGTGATATCTCCTCGACTAATCGGTATACTCGAGTATTACCACCCGTGTCTATTGAGGATTTTGGGCCCAGTAGGGGGTTTGAATGGTGGACGGAGAGTAGTGTAAGTGGTGCTCTACTGGATTGGTTCCTTTACTTGAAAGTTGACGGAGTGTCAACTATTACGTGATCAATCTCCTGATGATGAAAAGGGAAGTTGGCTCCTGAGAGCCATCGTATCCTTATGCTTTGGAATGATTATTGTTTACTGGATTATTGTTTCTTCTGAAAACTTTTCTACTCGCTCATTTTGATATTGCTACTTGAAGTGTTATTGCTCACTTTTATGAACTCTTCATGCTCGTTACTTTGCTATATCGAAAACTTGTACTTATAAATAATGGTCAATTTACTATTTGGAACCTCACTGAACTTTTAGCTCATTCCACGTCATTTGTTTTCCTTACAGGGGTACGAGCGAGGCGTGAGAAATGTAAAGACTAGCGTAGCCTAGTTGTTTTCGACTTTTGACTTGTGCTCGCGCTATCACTCGATTAGGATGATTGTACTTGGATTGTATATACACTTTGAACCCATTTGGGTATATAGAGGCTTTGTATCTTGAATATGCATCGATGTAAATTGTAAGTGTGAATTGCGATGTTATTTATTGTCGATGGATGTATGCACGTGATACGAGTGAGTGAGTCCTGGCGAGAGCTGGGCAGGCGGTCCGCTAAATCCTAGGGTACGCCCAGGGGGAGGTGGGGCCGTCACAGATGGTATCAGAGCTCCTATCGAGCTCGTGCAGGGAGAAGGTTCTCGGACTGTGGGGATTGACTTGTTAAATGTGGAACAATTGTCTATTGTTGAGGACCTTAGATATGTATGTTGGGTAGGAATCTCTAATACGGGTGATTTGCTCTTGAGTCTGGCCAGCTTGAGTGGTGAATTATCATATTTTCGGATTCTTGACCCCGAGTACCAAAGAATGATACCTTTACGATAAGTTGAGATCTCGCGTAATATTAGGATAAGTTTGGATGGCGAAAGCAAAGGCACGGGGGATGCGAATAGTCTAGACTTGAGAAATATTGAAGATATTCGTTGGATTTGGGATCTTTATTATTCACGAGCTTCGAGTTTTGATTAAGTGTAGTGCCTGAGCAGTACCTAGGGTTAATGTACCATAGGATGTGTTAATTGCTATGATATGTATATAAAGAAAGTATGTTATTTTCATTGTGTTTTGAAAATGCTTTTATTTGCTTATACTTATTTACGAATAAACATATGAATTTACGAATAAATGTATGAATTTCGAGGACGAAATTCTTTTAAGGAGGGGAGATTGTGATACCCCAACTTTTAGGATACTATTGTTGTTTAGTCTCGAAAAAAAAATATTACGCTTCCTTTAGTTTATTTTTATTTTAAGACATTGTTTTATTTTAAAAACTAGAAACCCTAAATTCTAATAAAAAAAATAAAAAAAGGAAAAAAAACCCTAGTTTTACTTGTGACTTCTCGGTTTTCTCAAATTTCTCATATTTTACCCGAAACCCTAACTGGAATCAAGGGAATTGTAAAATTCCTCCCATTTTTCTTAAATGTCCTTTTATTTGGCGTTTATTCCTTCCTAATAGCTTTACTACTCAATCACCCCACAATAAGTGCAAATGAACCTAGAAAGTAGGGTTTCACTTTTCGTTTTTTAAGTTAGCGTGAATTAGGGTTTTACGCCTATCCGTAGTGCGACTATCCGGTACGAAGTGTGGATCAAATTTGGTGATTAAAATTGAGTTTTAGATGATATTAAGTGTGGGATTAGAGGTGATAATAATAAGTTAGTGAATTATAAGTTAAAAACCCTAGTATACGCGATTTAAGAAAATCGGCTCGAACCGACGGATATCGATCACTACCGATTGAACCCACCACTTGACCACCACTTCCCTACCACCACATAACCTTGATATTTTTGCAAAATATTCCCCTCATCCTCAGCCATATAACCGAAATATGTGGCCAAAATGCAAGGAAAAGAAAACAAAATTTTAGTTGGTTTTGGTGATGACAAGTGTCAACCACCTATAGTTCCTTGACCAACCCTTTTGTCTTGCCTTCTTATCTCTCATTTCAGTTCATTTCCCTCATTTTCTTTCTATTTTGGCTGAGTGCAAGGAAAGGCAAACGAGTGAGGAGAGTTTTCAATCTTCTACCTTGAATCCAACCTTTTGAGTGCAACCAAGAAAAACTACACCGATTAATCATTAGTTTGGAAGCTTGGGAAGCTTAAGGAACCAAAAATTTCAAGGAGAGGTGGAGGATCATTCTTGCAAGCTCTTGTCTTGAGGTATAATGGCTGATCAACCTTTCTTTCACCATTAATCATGATTAAGTTGGGTATTAATGTTAGTATTGTGCTTGTGATGCTTGTTCCAAGTGATTTTGATGATTAGATGGATGACTTTTGAGTGAGGGTTTCTTGTGGGTTAGGTGCTGTATGATGTATATATCTGGTATATAATCTTGTAAAGGAGATGGTAGTGGTAGTTTCAAGGTAAAAATGTGAATTATAGCTTGAATATAGCAAAATTCCAGATTTCTGGAAATTGAAGCTTCAGTTCTGCCTGGTTCTAGTTCCCTATGCTAGAGGCTGAATCAGGCTTAACATAAAACATGAAAGTTGTAAAGAATGATGTTTTATAGTTTTCTACAAAATTTCAGCTCAATCAGAGCAACATAACCTGTGAAAAGATTAAAATACCCCTGACTACCATAGATTTACTCCAATGGACAGTTTTGACATTTCATCAATCTGATCGTGTCTTTTCACCTTGATACATACTGAACTAGCCTTTAGCCAAAACATAAATTTGTAGTTCTATGTCTTAGCTTTCCAACGCCCATGGAATCACCTCGTTTGGACTTCGGTAGCCAGAGTTTTGGTTGTTTATACATAGTGCTGTTAACTAGCCCGAGTGTGAGATTCTGGTTCTGTAATTTGACATTTTGACTTAGATACACTACAAACTGGACTGAGTCATCTTCATCAAAGTTGTAGGATTTTATCTCATCTTCGAGACGGTATAAATTTCACCCCAATCCGATAAACGTAGCTTCGGTTGTGTCCGTTACGCAAAACAACGTCAAATCTGTCTTTTGCTAAACTTCATTTCCGCACATGGTCCTAGCTTGATTTTGTACTCGTATGACTTGGAGCCTATGGAATGGCTATTGAAATGAGATGATTTTATTTATGACTTTGGGATTGATTGAGGAAAAGAATGAAGCCATAAATGGCTGGAAAATAGGAAAATGCAAAGGGCGTGCTGCCCAAATTTACGATCAAGGGCTAGGTAGATATACTTGCAACTTGAGTAAGGGTTAAGAGCGATTACCACTTGAACTATCTAGGATATTTGCGTCTTCTTTTACCGAGGTATATAGGTAAGGATTTGGCCGAACTTGTACCCTTGAGAAATACAACCATGACTACTAGAACTACATCTTCCTTGTACTTTCGACTCAAATGGCATTTCCAAGTATAAATGTTACAAAGTTATATAGTTTGAAAAGCGAGCGAGTGTTTCACGAATATTCTCCAAGTGAATTTCCATTTCTTGATTCTTATTGAACGAAACGTCTAAGTTTCGAACCTTAGTCATTTTTCAATGTTCTGAAACAAAGTTTTATCGCAGATTTGGACTCCGAACCCGGAGTATAACCCAGACGTGATTACTAGGGACACTTCATTTTGGAGAGTGCTTCCAAATACCTGATTGAACTGGACACTTGTTTCCAATACTTGATCAATATGATTGAATGATATATGATTGGTTTGATCGGGCAAGAGTGTACTTTATCGCACTTGCCCTTATTTGATATATACTTGTTTATTGTTGAAATTGATTTGATATACTTGTTTATGATATGCGCACTTCCTGGAATTCCAGAAACCCTGCGGCAAGTTACTCGAGTCGAGCCGGCAAGGGTTTGGTCGATTGGGTAACGAACCCTGGGTCTCTTGTTTGTCGAGTGGAGTGATATCTTCTCGACTAATCGGTATACTCGAGTATTACCACCCGTGTCTATTGAGGATTTTGGGAGTATCACCCCAGTAGCGGGGTTAAGAGTGAGCAACGGTAAGAGTAGGAATTAAAAAGTGATGCTCGTTACTAAAGGTATTGGTTCCATTTACTTGAAGTTTGACGTGTTTAGTGTCAACTATTACGTGATTCAATCTTTTTTCCTGATATGATGGAAATAGGGTAAGTTCGCTCCGAGATGCTCATTTCGCGCTTATCTCTTTATGCTTTGGAATGATTATTGTTTACTGGATTATTGTTTCTTCTGAAAACTTTTCTACTCGCTCATTTTGATATTGCTACTTGAAGTGTTATTGCTCACTTTTATGAACTCTTCATGCTCGTTACTTTGCTATATCGAAAACTTGTACTTATAAATAATGGTCAATTTACTATTTGGAACCTCACTGAACTTTTAGCTCATTCCACGTCATTTGTTTTCCTTACAGGGGTACGAGCGAGGCGTGAGAAATGTAAAGACTAGCGTAGCCTAGTTGTTTTCGACTTTTGACTTGTGCTCGCGCTATCACTCGATTAGGATGATTGTACTTGGATTGTATATACACTTTGAACCCATTTGGGTATATAGAGGCTTTGTATCTTGAATATGCATCGATGTAAATTGTAAGTGTGAATTGCGATGTTATTTATTGTCGATGGATGTATGCACGTGATACGAGTGAGTGAGTCCTGGCGAGAGCTGGGCAGGCGGTCCGCTAAATCCTAGGGTACGCCCAGGGGGAGGTGGGGCCGTCACAGATGGTATCAGAGCTCCTATCGAGCTCGTGCAGGGAGAAGGTTCTCGGACTGTGGGGATTGACTTGTTAAATGTGGAACAATTGTCTATTGTTGAGGACCTTAGATATGTATGTTGGGTAGGAATCTCTAATACGGGTGATTTGCTCTTGAGTCTGGCCAGCTTGAGTGGTGAATTATCATATTTTCGGATTCTTGACCCCGAGTACCAAAGAATGATACCTTTACGATAAGTTGAGATCTCGCGTAATATTAGGATAAGTTTGGATGGCGAAAGCAAAGGCACGGGGGATGCGAATAGTCTAGACTTGAGAAATATTGAAGATATTCGTTGGATTTGGGATCTTTATTATTCACGAGCTTCGAGTTTTGATTAAGTGTAGTGCCTGAGCAGTACCTAGGGTTAATGTACCATAGGATGTGTTAATTGCTATGATATGTATATAAAGAAAGTATGTTATTTTCATTGTGTTTTGAAAATGCTTTTATTTGCTTATACTTATTTACGAATAAACATATGAATTTACGAATAAATGTATGAATTTCGAGGACGAAATTCTTTTAAGGAGGGGAGATTGTGATACCCCAACTTTTAGGATACTATTGTTGTTTAGTCTCGAAAAAAAAATATTACGCTTCCTTTAGTTTATTTTTATTTTAAGACATTGTTTTATTTTAAAAACTAGAAACCCTAAATTCTAATAAAAAAAATAAAAAAAGGAAAAAAAACCCTAGTTTTACTTGTGACTTCTCGGTTTTCTCAAATTTCTCATATTTTACCCGAAACCCTAACTGGAATCAAGGGAATTGTAAAATTCCTCCCATTTTTCTTAAATGTCCTTTTATTTGGCGTTTATTCCTTCCTAATAGCTTTACTACTCAATCACCCCACAATAAGTGCAAATGAACCTAGAAAGTAGGGTTTCACTTTTCGTTTTTTAAGTTAGCGTGAATTAGGGTTTTACGCCTATCCGTAGTGCGACTATCCGGTACGAAGTGTGGATCAAATTTGGTGATTAAAATTGAGTTTTAGATGATATTAAGTGTGGGATTAGAGGTGATAATAATAAGTTAGTGAATTATAAGTTAAAAACCCTAGTATACGCGATTTAAGAAAATCGGCTCGAACCGACGGATATCGATCACTACCGATTGAACCCACCACTTGACCACCACTTCCCTACCACCACATAACCTTGATATTTTTGCAAAATATTCCCCTCATCCTCAGCCATATAACCGAAATATGTGGCCAAAATGCAAGGAAAAGAAAACAAAATTTTAGTTGGTTTTGGTGATGACAAGTGTCAACCACCTATAGTTCCTTGACCAACCCTTTTGTCTTGCCTTCTTATCTCTCATTTCAGTTCATTTCCCTCATTTTCTTTCTATTTTGGCTGAGTGCAAGGAAAGGCAAACGAGTGAGGAGAGTTTTCAATCTTCTACCTTGAATCCAACCTTTTGAGTGCAACCAAGAAAAACTACACCGATTAATCATTAGTTTGGAAGCTTGGGAAGCTTAAGGAACCAAAAATTTCAAGGAGAGGTGGAGGATCATTCTTGCAAGCTCTTGTCTTGAGGTATAATGGCTGATCAACCTTTCTTTCACCATTAATCATGATTAAGTTGGGTATTAATGTTAGTATTGTGCTTGTGATGCTTGTTCCAAGTGATTTTGATGATTAGATGGATGACTTTTGAGTGAGGGTTTCTTGTGGGTTAGGTGCTGTATGATGTATATATCTGGTATATAATCTTGTAAAGGAGATGGTAGTGGTAGTTTCAAGGTAAAAATGTGAATTATAGCTTGAATATAGCAAAATTCCAGATTTCTGGAAATTGAAGCTTCAGTTCTGCCTGGTTCTAGTTCCCTATGCTAGAGGCTGAATCAGGCTTAACATAAAACATGAAAGTTGTAAAGAATGATGTTTTATAGTTTTCTACAAAATTTCAGCTCAATCAGAGCAACATAACCTGTGAAAAGATTAAAATACCCCTGACTACCATAGATTTACTCCAATGGACAGTTTTGACATTTCATCAATCTGATCGTGTCTTTTCACCTTGATACATACTGAACTAGCCTTTAGCCAAAACATAAATTTGTAGTTCTATGTCTTAGCTTTCCAACGCCCATGGAATCACCTCGTTTGGACTTCGGTAGCCAGAGTTTTGGTTGTTTATACATAGTGCTGTTAACTAGCCCGAGTGTGAGATTCTGGTTCTGTAATTTGACATTTTGACTTAGATACACTACAAACTGGACTGAGTCATCTTCATCAAAGTTGTAGGATTTTATCTCATCTTCGAGACGGTATAAATTTCACCCCAATCCGATAAACGTAGCTTCGGTTGTGTCCGTTACGCAAAACAACGTCAAATCTGTCTTTTGCTAAACTTCATTTCCGCACATGGTCCTAGCTTGATTTTGTACTCGTATGACTTGGAGCCTATGGAATGGCTATTGAAATGAGATGATTTTATTTATGACTTTGGGATTGATTGAGGAAAAGAATGAAGCCATAAATGGCTGGAAAATAGGAAAATGCAAAGGGCGTGCTGCCCAAATTTACGATCAAGGGCTAGGTAGATATACTTGCAACTTGAGTAAGGGTTAAGAGCGATTACCACTTGAACTATCTAGGATATTTGCGTCTTCTTTTACCGAGGTATATAGGTAAGGATTTGGCCGAACTTGTACCCTTGAGAAATACAACCATGACTACTAGAACTACATCTTCCTTGTACTTTCGACTCAAATGGCATTTCCAAGTATAAATGTTACAAAGTTATATAGTTTGAAAAGCGAGCGAGTGTTTCACGAATATTCTCCAAGTGAATTTCCATTTCTTGATTCTTATTGAACGAAACGTCTAAGTTTCGAACCTTAGTCATTTTTCAATGTTCTGAAACAAAGTTTTATCGCAGATTTGGACTCCGAACCCGGAGTATAACCCAGACGTGATTACTAGGGACACTTCATTTTGGAGAGTGCTTCCAAATACCTGATTGAACTGGACACTTGTTTCCAATACTTGATCAATATGATTGAATGATATATGATTGGTTTGATCGGGCAAGAGTGTACTTTATCGCACTTGCCCTTATTTGATATATACTTGTTTATTGTTGAAATTGATTTGATATACTTGTTTATGATGTGCGCACTTCCTGGAATTCCAGAAACCTTGCGACAAGTTACTCGAGTCGAGCCGGCAAGGGCTTGGTCGATTGGATAACGAACCCTGGGTCTCTTGTTTGTCGAGTGGAGTGATATCTCCTCGACTAATCGGTATACTCGAGTATTACCACCCGTGTTTATTGAGGATTTTGGGCCCAGTAGGGGGTTTGAATGGTGGACGGAGAGTAGTGTAAGTGGTGCTCTACTGGATTAGTTCCTTTACTTGAAAGTTGACGGAGTGTCAACTATTACGTGATCATGCTCCTGATGATGAAATGGGAAGTTGGCTCCTGAGAGCCATCCATATCCTTATGCTTTGGAATGATTATTGTTTATTGGATTATTGTTTCTTCTGAAAACTTTTATACTCGCTTATTTTGAGATTGCTACTTGAAGTGTTATTGCTCACTTTTATGAACTCTTCATGCTCGTTACTTTGCTATATCGAAAACTTGTACTTATAAATAATGGTCAATTTCCTATTTGGAACCTCACTGGGCTTTTAGCGCATTCCACGCCATTTGTTTTCCTTACAGGGGTACGAGCGAGGCATGAGATATGTAAAGACTAGCGTAGCCTAGTTGTTTTTGACTTTTGACTTGTACTCGCGCTATCACTTGATTAGGATGATTGTACTTGGATTGTATACACTATGAACCCGTTTGGGTATATAGAGGCTTTGTATCTTGAATATGCATCGATGTAACTTGTAAGTGTGAATTGCGATTTTATTTATTGTCGATGGATGTATGCACGTGATACGAGTGAATGAGTCCTGGCGAGAGTTGGGCAGGAGGTCCGCTAAACCCTAGGGTACGCCAGGGGGAGTGGGCCGTCACAGATGCTATCAGAGCTCCTACGAGCTGTGCAGGGAAGGTTCTCGACTGTGGGGACTGACTTGTAAATGTGAACAATTGTCTATTGTTGAGGACCTTAAGATATGTATGTGGGTGGAATCTCTAATACGGTGATCTTGCTCTTGAGTCTGGCCAGCTTGAAGTGGAATTAATCAATTTTCGGGATTCTTTGACCCGAGTACCAAAGAATGATTACCTTTACGAATAAGTTGGAGATCTCGCGTATATCTAGATAAGTTTGGATGCGAAGCAAAGCACGGGGGATGCAATAGTTCTTAGACTTTGAGAAATATTGAGATTATTCGTTGGATTTGGAATCTTATTATTTAACAGCTTCGAGTTTATAATGTAGTGCCTGAATCAGTACCTAGGGTTATTACCATAGAATGTTTAATTGCTATGAGTATATAAAAGAAAGTATGTTATATTTCATTGTTTTGAAATGCTTTCTATTTGTTATCTATTTACAATAACATATTGAATTTACGAATAAAATGGTAATGATTCGAGGACGAAATTTTTTAAGGAGCGAGATTGTGATACCCCAACTTATAGGATACTATTGTTTTTAGTCTCGAAAAAAATATTACTCTTCCCTTAGTTTATTTTTATTTTAAGAATTGTTTATTTTAACTAGAAAACCCTAAATTTAATAAAAAAAAATAAAAAAGGAAAAAAAAAAACCCTGTTTACTTGTGACTTCTCGGTTTCTCAATTTCTCATATTTTACCCGAAACCCTAACTGGAATCAAGGGAATTGTAAAATTCCTCCCATTTTTCTTAAATGTCCTTTTATTTGGCGTTTATTCCTTCCTAATAGCTTTACTACTCAATCACCCCACAATAAGTGCAAATGAACCTAGAAAGTAGGGTTTCACTTTTCGTTTTTTAAGTTAGCGTGAATTAGGGTTTTACGCCTATCCGTAGTGCGACTATCCGGTACGAAGTGTGGATCAAATTTGGTGATTAAAATTGAGTTTTAGATGATATTAAGTGTGGGATTAGAGGTGATAATAATAAGTTAGTGAATTATAAGTTAAAAACCCTAGTATACGCGATTTAAGAAAATCGGCTCGAACCGACGGATATCGATCACTACCGATTGAACCCACCACTTGACCACCACTTCCCTACCACCACATAACCTTGATATTTTTGCAAAATATTCCCCTCATCCTCAGCCATATAACCGAAATATGTGGCCAAAATGCAAGGAAAAGAAAACAAAATTTTAGTTGGTTTTGGTGATGACAAGTGTCAACCACCTATAGTTCCTTGACCAACCCTTTTGTCTTGCCTTCTTATCTCTCATTTCAGTTCATTTCCCTCATTTTCTTTCTATTTTGGCTGAGTGCAAGGAAAGGCAAACGAGTGAGGAGAGTTTTCAATCTTCTACCTTGAATCCAACCTTTTGAGTGCAACCAAGAAAAACTACACCGATTAATCATTAGTTTGGAAGCTTGGGAAGCTTAAGGAACCAAAAATTTCAAGGAGAGGTGGAGGATCATTCTTGCAAGCTCTTGTCTTGAGGTATAATGGCTGATCAACCTTTCTTTCACCATTAATCATGATTAAGTTGGGTATTAATGTTAGTATTGTGCTTGTGATGCTTGTTCCAAGTGATTTTGATGATTAGATGGATGACTTTTGAGTGAGGGTTTCTTGTGGGTTAGGTGCTGTATGATGTATATATCTGGTATATAATCTTGTAAAGGAGATGGTAGTGGTAGTTTCAAGGTAAAAATGTGAATTATAGCTTGAATATAGCAAAATTCCAGATTTCTGGAAATTGAAGCTTCAGTTCTGCCTGGTTCTAGTTCCCTATGCTAGAGGCTGAATCAGGCTTAACATAAAACATGAAAGTTGTAAAGAATGATGTTTTATAGTTTTCTACAAAATTTCAGCTCAATCAGAGCAACATAACCTGTGAAAAGATTAAAATACCCCTGACTACCATAGATTTACTCCAATGGACAGTTTTGACATTTCATCAATCTGATCGTGTCTTTTCACCTTGATACATACTGAACTAGCCTTTAGCCAAAACATAAATTTGTAGTTCTATGTCTTAGCTTTCCAACGCCCATGGAATCACCTCGTTTGGACTTCGGTAGCCAGAGTTTTGGTTGTTTATACATAGTGCTGTTAACTAGCCCGAGTGTGAGATTCTGGTTCTGTAATTTGACATTTTGACTTAGATACACTACAAACTGGACTGAGTCATCTTCATCAAAGTTGTAGGATTTTATCTCATCTTCGAGACGGTATAAATTTCACCCCAATCCGATAAACGTAGCTTCGGTTGTGTCCGTTACGCAAAACAACGTCAAATCTGTCTTTTGCTAAACTTCATTTCCGCACATGGTCCTAGCTTGATTTTGTACTCGTATGACTTGGAGCCTATGGAATGGCTATTGAAATGAGATGATTTTATTTATGACTTTGGGATTGATTGAGGAAAAGAATGAAGCCATAAATGGCTGGAAAATAGGAAAATGCAAAGGGCGTGCTGCCCAAATTTACGATCAAGGGCTAGGTAGATATACTTGCAACTTGAGTAAGGGTTAAGAGCGATTACCACTTGAACTATCTAGGATATTTGCGTCTTCTTTTACCGAGGTATATAGGTAAGGATTTGGCCGAACTTGTACCCTTGAGAAATACAACCATGACTACTAGAACTACATCTTCCTTGTACTTTCGACTCAAATGGCATTTCCAAGTATAAATGTTACAAAGTTATATAGTTTGAAAAGCGAGCGAGTGTTTCACGAATATTCTCCAAGTGAATTTCCATTTCTTGATTCTTATTGAACGAAACGTCTAAGTTTCGAACCTTAGTCATTTTTCAATGTTCTGAAACAAAGTTTTATCGCAGATTTGGACTCCGAACCCGGAGTATAACCCAGACGTGATTACTAGGGACACTTCATTTTGGAGAGTGCTTCCAAATACCTGATTGAACTGGACACTTGTTTCCAATACTTGATCAATATGATTGAATGATATATGATTGGTTTGATCGGGCAAGAGTGTACTTTATCGCACTTGCCCTTATTTGATATATACTTGTTTATTGTTGAAATTGATTTGATATACTTGTTTATGATATGCGCACTTCCTGGAATTCCAGAAACCCTGCGGCAAGTTACTCGAGTCGAGCCGGCAAGGGTTTGGTCGATTGGGTAACGAACCCTGGGTCTCTTATTTGTCGAGTGGAGTGATATCTCCTCGACTAATCGGTATACTCGAGTATTACCACCCGTGTCTATTGAGGATTTTGGGCCCAGTAGGGGGTTTGAATGGTGGACGGAGAGTAGTGTAAGTGGTGCTCTACTGGATTGGTTCCTTTACTTGAAAGTTGACGGAGTGTCAACTATTACGTGATCAATCTCCTGATGATGAAAAGGGAAGTTGGCTCCTGAGAGCCATCGTATCCTTATGCTTTGGAATGATTATTGTTTACTGGATTATTGTTTCTTCTGAAAACTTTTCTACTCGCTCATTTTGATATTGCTACTTGAAGTGTTATTGCTCACTTTTATGAACTCTTCATGCTCGTTACTTTGCTATATCGAAAACTTGTACTTATAAATAATGGTCAATTTACTATTTGGAACCTCACTGAACTTTTAGCTCATTCCACGTCATTTGTTTTCCTTACAGGGGTACGAGCGAGGCGTGAGAAATGTAAAGACTAGCGTAGCCTAGTTGTTTTCGACTTTTGACTTGTGCTCGCGCTATCACTCGATTAGGATGATTGTACTTGGATTGTATATACACTTTGAACCCATTTGGGTATATAGAGGCTTTGTATCTTGAATATGCATCGATGTAAATTGTAAGTGTGAATTGCGATGTTATTTATTGTCGATGGATGTATGCACGTGATACGAGTGAGTGAGTCCTGGCGAGAGCTGGGCAGGCGGTCCGCTAAATCCTAGGGTACGCCCAGGGGGAGGTGGGGCCGTCACAGATGGTATCAGAGCTCCTATCGAGCTCGTGCAGGGAGAAGGTTCTCGGACTGTGGGGATTGACTTGTTAAATGTGGAACAATTGTCTATTGTTGAGGACCTTAGATATGTATGTTGGGTAGGAATCTCTAATACGGGTGATTTGCTCTTGAGTCTGGCCAGCTTGAGTGGTGAATTATCATATTTTCGGATTCTTGACCCCGAGTACCAAAGAATGATACCTTTACGATAAGTTGAGATCTCGCGTAATATTAGGATAAGTTTGGATGGCGAAAGCAAAGGCACGGGGGATGCGAATAGTCTAGACTTGAGAAATATTGAAGATATTCGTTGGATTTGGGATCTTTATTATTCACGAGCTTCGAGTTTTGATTAAGTGTAGTGCCTGAGCAGTACCTAGGGTTAATGTACCATAGGATGTGTTAATTGCTATGATATGTATATAAAGAAAGTATGTTATTTTCATTGTGTTTTGAAAATGCTTTTATTTGCTTATACTTATTTACGAATAAACATATGAATTTACGAATAAATGTATGAATTTCGAGGACGAAATTCTTTTAAGGAGGGGAGATTGTGATACCCCAACTTTTAGGATACTATTGTTGTTTAGTCTCGAAAAAAAAATATTACGCTTCCTTTAGTTTATTTTTATTTTAAGACATTGTTTTATTTTAAAAACTAGAAACCCTAAATTCTAATAAAAAAAATAAAAAAAGGAAAAAAAACCCTAGTTTTACTTGTGACTTCTCGGTTTTCTCAAATTTCTCATATTTTACCCGAAACCCTAACTGGAATCAAGGGAATTGTAAAATTCCTCCCATTTTTCTTAAATGTCCTTTTATTTGGCGTTTATTCCTTCCTAATAGCTTTACTACTCAATCACCCCACAATAAGTGCAAATGAACCTAGAAAGTAGGGTTTCACTTTTCGTTTTTTAAGTTAGCGTGAATTAGGGTTTTACGCCTATCCGTAGTGCGACTATCCGGTACGAAGTGTGGATCAAATTTGGTGATTAAAATTGAGTTTTAGATGATATTAAGTGTGGGATTAGAGGTGATAATAATAAGTTAGTGAATTATAAGTTAAAAACCCTAGTATACGCGATTTAAGAAAATCGGCTCGAACCGACGGATATCGATCACTACCGATTGAACCCACCACTTGACCACCACTTCCCTACCACCACATAACCTTGATATTTTTGCAAAATATTCCCCTCATCCTCAGCCATATAACCGAAATATGTGGCCAAAATGCAAGGAAAAGAAAACAAAATTTTAGTTGGTTTTGGTGATGACAAGTGTCAACCACCTATAGTTCCTTGACCAACCCTTTTGTCTTGCCTTCTTATCTCTCATTTCAGTTCATTTCCCTCATTTTCTTTCTATTTTGGCTGAGTGCAAGGAAAGGCAAACGAGTGAGGAGAGTTTTCAATCTTCTACCTTGAATCCAACCTTTTGAGTGCAACCAAGAAAAACTACACCGATTAATCATTAGTTTGGAAGCTTGGGAAGCTTAAGGAACCAAAAATTTCAAGGAGAGGTGGAGGATCATTCTTGCAAGCTCTTGTCTTGAGGTATAATGGCTGATCAACCTTTCTTTCACCATTAATCATGATTAAGTTGGGTATTAATGTTAGTATTGTGCTTGTGATGCTTGTTCCAAGTGATTTTGATGATTAGATGGATGACTTTTGAGTGAGGGTTTCTTGTGGGTTAGGTGCTGTATGATGTATATATCTGGTATATAATCTTGTAAAGGAGATGGTAGTGGTAGTTTCAAGGTAAAAATGTGAATTATAGCTTGAATATAGCAAAATTCCAGATTTCTGGAAATTGAAGCTTCAGTTCTGCCTGGTTCTAGTTCCCTATGCTAGAGGCTGAATTAGGCTTAACATAAAACATGAAAGTTGTAAACAATGATGTTTTATAGTTTTCTACAAAATTTCAGCTCAATCAGAGCAACATAACCTGTGAAAAGATTAAAATACCCCTGACTACCATAGATTTACTCCAATGGACAGTTTTGACATTTCATCAATCTGATCGTGTCTTTTCACCTTGATACATACTGAACTAGCCTTTAGCCAAAACATAAATTTGTAGTTCTATGTCTTAGCTTTCCAACGCCCATGGAATCACCTCGTTTGGACTTCGGTAGCCAGAGTTTTGGTTGTTTATACATAGTGCTGTTAACTAGCCCGAGTGTGAGATTCTGGTTCTGTAATTTGACATTTTGACTTAGATACACTACAAACTGGACTGAGTCATCTTCATCAAAGTTGTAGGATTTTATCTCATCTTCGAGACGGTATAAATTTCACCCCAATCCGATAAACGTAGCTTCGGTTGTGTCCGTTACGCAAAACAACGTCAAATCTGTCTTTTGCTAAACTTCATTTCCGCACATGGTCCTAGCTTGATTTTGTACTCGTATGACTTGGAGCCTATGGAATGGCTATTGAAATGAGATGATTTTATTTATGACTTTGGGATTGATTGAGGAAAAGAATGAAGCCATAAATGGCTGGAAAATAGGAAAATGCAAAGGGCGTGCTGCCCAAATTTACGATCAAGGGCTAGGTAGATATACTTGCAACTTGAGTAAGGGTTAAGAGCGATTACCACTTGAACTATCTAGGATATTTGCGTCTTCTTTTACCGAGGTATATAGGTAAGGATTTGGCCGAACTTGTACCCTTGAGAAATACAACCATGACTACTAGAACTACATCTTCCTTGTACTTTCGACTCAAATGGCATTTCCAAGTATAAATGTTACAAAGTTATATAGTTTGAAAAGCGAGCGAGTGTTTCACGAATATTCTCCAAGTGAATTTCCATTTCTTGATTCTTATTGAACGAAACGTCTAAGTTTCGAACCTTAGTCGATTTTTAAAGTTCTGA
>NW_020863353.1:0-21029 GCF_003713205.1 Coffea eugenioides | reverse complement strand
GTGTCTTGCTTCCTGAACTTAGCTCTTGTGGAAAAAGTTGGTGAGATTACTGGACTTGAGCGCATTTCTCACTACCTAAAACGACAGGTAAAGGTATTTGCAAAACCACTAGAGTGTTTTTTATTTGAAGTAATACACACGAGAATGAGTGATACACTAAGGGAGTGAAGTGAGGTTATACCTGCATTGTTTTTCTCTGTTGCTAACATTTGCAAGGCATGGAGAAAGAACAACCACCACAGTGACTACTCCTTGATGTTCCGCCATGAAGAACGAGCCAGGCGAGTTAGTTGAGAACAAATGGATGACTCTCGCAGAGTCTCACACCGAGACTCTCGCTCTATGTCTCACAATCGGAGTAACCATGACACAGGGGGAGCAAATAGTGAGACTACTCGGTTAGTGAGGATGATGAACATGCCAGAGAGGCCTAGGAGGGGACCGTCTAAGAACGAACCTCAAGGGAGCTCAAATTTCAAGTCCCACGTTCAAAAGGCAAGAGTGATCCTGAGGCTTACTTGGAATGGGAAAGGCCTCATTGAGATGGTCCTTCGACTGTTACAATTATAGCGAGGAACAAAAGGTTAAGGTAGCCACTGTCGAGATCACCGACTACGCACTAGTCTGGTAGGACCAAGTAAGGACCCATAGAAGGCGAATGGGAGAACCACGAGTCCGAACTTGGCGAGAACTCAAGGCATTGATGCGCAAGCAATTTGTTCCAAGCTACTACAATCGCGATCTCCACTCTAAACTTCAAACCCTCACTCAAGGCCACATGAGTATGGAGGACTACTACAAAGAGATCGAGATGGCCATGATGAGGGCGAACATTCAAGAAGACAGTGAAATGACCATGGCCAGGTTTCTTCGAGGTCTCAATCCTGACCTTCAAGAAGCCTTGGAGCTCCAATATTATTTGGACATACATGACCTTCTTGAACTTGCCATCAAGGCCGAGAGGGGAAAGAAATTGAGACGTGGGATCCGTACCTTTCAAACTTCCAACTCGCCTTCCTGGAAGGGAAACCTACCACGGTGAACAACCCATGAAGCTGGAAATTCGGCTACACCAGCTCCTTCTAGCCAAATTCAAGGTACTGTCTGTAACCGTAATTCCAATTTTACCCCTAACAAAGCTGTTGATGCATCCAGGTCTGCTTCTAAGGCACCACTTGAGACTCCTAAGACTAGGAGTAGGGACATTAAGTTCTTCAAGTGCCAAGGGTTTGGACATATCCAGTCTCAATGTCCAAACCAATGGGTCATGTTAATCACTCACAGTGGTGAGATAGTGTCTGATGATAACGATTGTGAGGAGGCGCCTGGATTGATCGAAGGTGCCTGCCTGGAGGATGACTCCGCTGAGAAAGATTGCTCGCCTACACAAGGCGAAGTAGGTTGCCTGGTGGTCCCAACGAGTGCTAACCGCCCGAGTCAAGGAAGATGAGCAGTTGCAACGAGAGAACTTATTTTACACCCGCTGTAAAATAGGCGAGAAGGTGTGTAGTGTAACAGCCCCACCTTCCCCTAAGGCGAACCAAAGGGGTTAGCGGACTGCCTGCCCAGCTCTCGCCAGGACTACGGTACAGTTTACATCGTTCTATAACGTTCCGGAACATACCAAAACACGCAAACAAGTCAAAATCACAAAATAAAAAAAAACGAAAATCAAAGCCGAAGATGAACAGTAACGGACACGTCAGAATCCGGCCGGAATCTGGCCGGATTAGCGGCCGGATTCTCGGCCGGATACAAGGCCGAGAGCAATCCAAAATTTTTTTCCAAAATCCTTCCCAATCCGGCCGGCAATCCGGCCAGTTTCTGGCCGGATTCAGTCCAGTGACTTTTCGTTCAAAATTTAACTTTTGCCGTTTGAAATCCAAATCGATTCAAAGTTCATCCAAACATCAACCAGGCATATATACATTGAAATTCAACTTTTACAACCATAGTGTCATGCCAAAAACCATCTATCATGAATATACATACTCGGTTTGCTAATCAAAGCAAATGAACCCAATACACAATAGGGTTTCATTCGACAAGCTAAACAAATGCCATTTACACTAGCTCAACTTGGCAATTGACTATCCAAATCAGTCCCAAAAGTAATTATATCCCTGTAAGGAAAACAAATGGAACGGGATGAGCTAAAGCCCAGTGAGTTACTACCACGTAAGCAACTAAGAGCATATAGCATAACCTTTCATTTCAAGTACACAATTAAGGAATGAAACACATCGATAAAAGGATACGGACGGCTCTCAAGAGCCCATTTCCACGCTTCCATTCTTGATCCAACCTCATTGACCCTCCGTCAATGTTGAAGAGTAACCAACCGTAGACTCCTCTTCTCTCCCATTCCTTCCACCAAACATCCCCCTACCGGGCCCGCACTCCAAACACTTGCACTGTGGTATTACTCGAGTATACCGGAATCAAGAGTCTCTCATACTACAAGATTCCTTATAACTTTACCCAAGGCTCATTAATTGTCACGACCAAACCCTTGTCGGCTCGATTCAATCAACTACCAATAGGGTTGAGCTCAATGATAACATTTGTAGTCGTTGGATACTTGTCCAATCGATACCAAGTCATGTATTTCATTTCATATATCAGTTCATATAACTTTCCAATAACTTTTCAATAACATGTGAAACAATAAGTGAGAGTGATAAAGTACACTCTCACATCAATCCATTAACATACAACATCTCAAGTTCAAATATCAAAGCCATATAATAGCACACAAGTGAGTAGTACACTCACCAATCAATTAAGTGCTATTTCATGCACTTCCGTCAGGAGAATGTCGTGAGCTATCGTCACGCCCTAGAACATGGAAACAAATACCATAAGACTCGATAACGAGTCATAAAGTCAAACCAATTATCGCCCAATAGGGTTTCATGCATGGAAATTCAAGGGTTAAATACTTAACCTTTACTCAAGTCGAGAATATAGTTTTCTAAATCTCGAGTAAAAATTCGGGCAGCATGCCCTTTGTGTTTACCAAATTTTCCAGCCATAAGGCTTCATTATTTTTCTTCAATCACAACCCAACAACACACATATAAGCATTTCATGTCAAGAGCCGTTCCATAACTCACAATATCATAAAACAAGAAACCATACCGAGCCATAAACAACACCAATTCACAACCCCAATAGGGTTTTATAAACATATACAAGCATGAAAGCAAACCAGAAATTAAGAAAGGCTTTAATGTTGGCCTTGATAAGAAAACCGGTTTTGACGTCATAATGCGGTAATGGCACAACTCTCACTACAATTATCGGTTAGGGGTGTAAGACCCACCGTTTCGAAGCTATGAAATAGGGATACAACAATGTAGAAGGCCTCTCAGTCCAAATCCTAGCACAACTAGGTCAAAAGTGCCAAATACCAAACCAGAATTACCAAAACAGATTTGCAAAACACACAAAACTGTAATACGTCAATCTCAGCCTACACAGGTCCAAATGCCGAAATTCCAAAGGCATAAGTTAGCTAAGACATCCAGCTACATATCCTCAGAAGACACCAACTTCAAAATCCAAACCAATTCCAGTCAAAACAGGCAATTACTATCGCAGTTCGGACATTCTGTGCACCAAAAACAGCAACAGTAAAAACGGCATAACTCACTCTACACTTGTCCAATTTCCCTGAAATTTTGCAGGCACACTAAACTCATCAATACCTACAACTTTCATGTTTTGAGCAAAGTCCAATTAGGCCTCTAGCTATGACCTAAAATTTCGGACAGAATAGGGGTTCAAGAACCCTAACTTTTCACATTTCATTCCAAATCCAAAATTGATTGCATTTAACAACAATTCACACCTACTAGAGCCAAAGCCCCTTATTACCAAGCATCATACTAGTCCACGACATCAAAATCATATGAAACCAGAAAATTCCTCATAAAATGGAAAACTTCACCAAATCAAGCCAAACCAAGAAATAAATCATATAATCCAACACTCAAGCCACTTCTAAGCATAATATAACCATCATTAGGTGTAGTAGGGTGTTCAAGCATCACTTACCAAGAAATTAAGAGAGATAGAGAGGTTGGCCACCTTAGAGCTTCAAAACAACTTCACTAATACACTTACAAGCACTAGAAGAAAGGTTTTTATGGAATAGAATCTAGTGTAGGCTTTTGTTCTTGCAAGATTGAGTGAAATGGAAGCTTGAGAGTTGAAGAAATTCCTTTCTTCTTTGCAAGGAGAGGGCCGGCCATAAGAGGTAAGAAAATGGTGATTTTTGTGCATTTTTTTGATATTTAAACCTTTGGTCAAAAAAAGTCAAGAAAGTGAATAGTGTTTCTTAAAGTCCAACAAATGAGAAGGTGACACTTGTCACCTCCATAAATGCATCCTTATCATTCTTTTCTCTCTCTCACATCAATCACTTCACACACACTACTTATCTCTTAACACCCGATAAAATTTTCACAGTATCCGAAACTTAACCTTATTGGCCGAATTTTTCCAAACTTTTCGCACTAGTGGGTCCCACGTCCACTATTTACTCCTAATTTTCTAAACATTCACCAATGCTAGAAAAATCATCTTAAAACTATAACTGTTCATAAAATCCACTAAGAAAATATTTCTAAGCCAGAAAATGCAGAAAACATGCAATAAAGGGGAAATAAACCCTAGGAAAATAATTAGGGTTTTACGGGTTCTCACACTCTCCCTTCCTTAAAAGAATTTCGTCCTCGAAATTTTCCTTCAAATTTAAAGTAACCAATGGCCTGTACCTTCTCCGTCTTCAGAGTCAGAAGAAACGAGGTTCTTCATTCCAGTCCCTTCTCCACTTGACGGTGCAGGGTCGGTCTGGGTTAGTTGTTGAGTTCTTTTCTTTTTCCGCACTTTAATCGGGCAATATGCAATTCGATACTCGATGCTCCCACAGCGCAGACATCTCCTCCCCTTTCTCCAACAATCATTCTCAGTGTGATTGGCCTTTCCGGAATAGTCACAAGTCAAGTGGAAAGTCATCTTTTTGCTTTTCGGAGAAATCTCCCCCTGTCTGGTTTGGCTTTCATTGACAAATCTTTTATCTACCGCCCCCATTATCCATGGCGGCCCGAATAACTGGTTCACTTTCTGTACTTTAGAAGGTGTCATTGCTTCGCTAGGTTCCTTACTCACGCTACCCACTGCACCCCTTTTCCGTATTTGGGAAACTTTCACTTGCACCTTTGCATTCTTGATGCATTGAGCCTTTTCCAGGGCCTCCTCGGAAATCCCTTCATATTTCCTTTTTAGCTCTAAGTTTTTGTGCAGGAGCTCAATTTTCTCTGTATACTCGTGCCTCCAGCGCCCTTCCCAGTATGCGACTAGGTTCTTTTGGACTTCTATTTCGTCTCGAAGACCCCCGATTTCATTATACATCTCAACCCTACGTGCCATTTTACAGAGTTGCTGGACCTCAGATGGTAGCCTGTCGGCAAAACAATGGGTCATAAGAAAGTCTTGAATACAAGTAGCACTCTTGGTCCATGTTCGGTTCAGGTGTTGTTTCCTCCCTTTCTTCTCTTTGACTCTTGGTCTCGTTTTGTGTCACTGCTATGACCATGTCCGCGGGTTTTTTTTTTTCCAAAAGGGTACTTCCATGCATGAATGCAATAAATTGACTAACATAACAAAATCTATCATACCAATAACATATCGCATATAACACGTTATATTCAAAGACGGATAAGCAAGTAAGCAAATATAGACTTAGTAATATACAGTCGAAAAGTCATCCCAGTACCAGCCCGTCTGGTCTCTCACGTCACTTACTATCCAAACTAGATGTCCATTGATCTCTTGTGCTCATTTTAGTCAGACAAAGCCTGTTCACGTTTCCAAAATACAAGGCTTGTTTCCAAAACACAGGGTTCAAATACCTAGTAGCTTACATCACCTCAATTCTGGGGTACTCGGGCACGAGAATCCGAAATAAGATAGTTCACATCTCGAGCTGGCCAGTCCCAAGAGTAAACCATCTACAAATCAAAATTCCTGTCCGACATACTTATCTAGGGTCCTTATATACCATGAGAAAGATTAAAGACCTCTAACACTTCAAGGTTCATAGCTTATGCTCAAACGAGCACTTAAACATATTCATGAAATTAGGACCACAACACCACTTGGTCCAGTCTCACTTCGCGCAGAGACCACGCGACGTGGCTCTGATACCACTTGTAACAGCCCCACCTTCCCCTAAGGCGAACCAAAGGGGTTAGCGGACTGCCTGCCCAGCTCTCGCCAGGACTACGGTACAGTTTACATCGTTCTATAACGTTCCGGAACATACCAAAACACGCAAACAAGTCAAAATCACAAAATAAAAAAAAACGAAAATCAAAGCCGAAGATGAACAGTAACGGACACGTCAGAATCCGGCCGGAATCTGGCCGGATTAGCGGCCGGATTCTCGGCCGGATACAAGGCCGAGAGCAATCCAAAATTTTTTTCCAAAATCCTTCCCAATCCGGCCGGCAATCCGGCCAGTTTCTGGCCGGATTCAGTCCAGTGACTTTTCGTTCAAAATTTAACTTTTGCCGTTTGAAATCCAAATCGATTCAAAGTTCATCCAAACATCAACCAGGCATATATACATTGAAATTCAACTTTTACAACCATAGTGTCATGCCAAAAACCATCTATCATGAATATACATACTCGGTTTGCCAATCAAAGCAAATGAACCCAATACACAATAGGGTTTCATTCGACAAGCTAAACAAATGCCATTTACACTAGCTCAACTTGGCAATTGACTATCCAAATCAGTCCCAAAAGTAATTATATCCCTGTAAGGAAAACAAATGGAACGGGATGAGCTAAAGCCCAGTGAGTTACTACCACATAAGCAACTAAGAGCATATAGCATAACCTTTCATTTCAAGTACACAATTAAGGAATGAAACACATCGATAAAAGGATACGGACGGCTCTCAAGAGCCCATTTCCACGCTTCCATTCTTGATCCAACCTCATTGACCCTCCGTCAATGTTGAAGAGTAACCAACTGTAGACTCCTCTTCTCTCCCATTCCTTCCACCAAACATCCCCCTACCGGGCCCGCACTCCAAACACTTGCACTGTGGTATTACTCGAGTATACCGGAATCAAGAGTCTCTCATACTACAAGATTCCTTATAACTTTACCCAAGGCTCATTAATTGTCACGACCAAACCCTTGTCGGCTCGATTCAATCAACTACCAATGGGGTTGAGCTCAATGATAACATTTGTAGTCGTTGGATACTTGTCCAATCGATACCAAGTCATGTATTTCATTCCATATATCAGTTCATATAACTTTCCAATAACTTTCCAATAACTTTTCAATAACATGTGAAACAATAAGTGAGAGTGATAAAGTACACTCTCACATCAATCCATTAACATACAACATCTCAAGTTCAAATATCAAAGCCATATAATAGCACATAAGTGAGTAGTACACTCACCAATCAATTAAGTGCTATTTCATGCATTTCCGTCAGGAGAATGTCGTGAGCTATCGTCACGCCCTAGAACATGTAAACAAATACCATAAGACTCGATAACGAGTCATAAAGTCAAACCAATTATCGCCCAATAGGGTTTCATGCATGGAAATTCAAGGGTTAAATACTTAACCTTTACTCAAGTCGAGAATATAGTTTTCTAAATCTCGAGTAAAAATTCGGGCAGCATGCCCTTTGTGTTTACCAAATTTTCCAGCCATAAGGCTTCATTATTTTTCTTCGATCACAACCCAACAACACACATATAAGCATTTCATGTCAAGAGCCGTTCCATAGCTCACAATATAATAAAACAAGAAACCATACCGAGCCATAAACAACACCAATTCACAACCCCAATAGGGTTTTATAAACATATACAAGCATGAAAGCAAACCAGAAATTAAGAAAGGCTTTAATGTTGGCCTTGATAAGAAAACCGGTTTTGACGTCATAATGCGGTAATGGCACAACTCTCACTACAATGATCGGTTGGGGGTGTAAGACCCACCGTGTCGAAGCTATGAAACAGGGCTACAACAATGTAGAAGGCCTCTCAGTCCAAATCCTAGCACAACTAGGTCAAAAGTGCCAAATACCAAACCAGAATTACCAAAACAGATTTGCAAAACACACAAAACTGTAATACGTCAATTTCAGCCTACACAGGTCCAAATGCCGAAATTCCAAAGGCATAAGTTAGCTAAGACATCCAGCTACATATCCTCAGAAGACACCAACTTCAAAATCCAAACCAATTCCAGTCAAAACAGGCAATTACTATCGCAGTTCGGACATTCTGTGCACCAAAAACAGCAACAGTAAAAACGGCATAACTCACTCTACACTTGTCCAATTTCCCTGAAATTTTGCAGGCACACTAAACTCATCAATACCTACAACTTTCATGTTTTGAACAAAGTCCAATTAGGCCTCTAGATATGACCTAAAATTTCGGACAGAATAGGGGTTCAAGAACCCTAACTTTTCACATTTCATTCCAAATCCAAAATTGATTGCATTTAACAACAATTCACACCTACTAGAGCCAAAGCCCCTTATTACCAAGCATCATACTAGTCCACGACATCAAAATCATATGAAACCAGAAAATTCCTCATAAAATGGAAAACTTCACCAAATCAAGCCAAACCAAGAAATAAATCATATAATCCAACACTCAAGCCACTTCTAAGCATAATATAACCATCATTAGGTGTAGTAGGGTGTTCAAGCATCACTTACCAAGAAATTAAGAGAGATAGAGAGGTTGGCCACCTTAGAGCTTCAAAACAACTTCACTAATACACTTACAAGCACTAGAAGAAAGGTTTTTATGGAATAGAATCTAGTGTAGCTTTTGTTCTTGCAAGATTGAGTGAAATGGAAGCTTGAGAGTTGAAGAAATTCCTTTCTTCTTTGCAAGGAGAGGGCCGGCCATAAGAGGTAAGAAAATGGTGATTTTTGTGCATTTTTTTGATATTTAAACCTTTGGTCAAAAAAAGTCAAGAAAGTGAATAGTGTTTCTTAAAGTCCAACAAATGAGAAGGTGACACTTGTCACCTCCATAAATGCATCCTTATCATTCTTTTCTCTCTCTCACATCAATCACTTCACACACACTACTTATCTCTTAACACCCGATAAAATTTTCACAGTATCCGAAACTTAACCTTATTGGCCGAATTTTTCCAAACTTTTCGCACTAGTGGGTCCCATGTCCACTATTTACTCCTAATTTTCTAAACATTCACCAATGCTAGAAAAATCATCTTAAAACTATAACTGTTCATAAAATCCACTAAGAAAATATTTCTAAGCCAGAAAATGCAGAAAACATGCAATAAAGGGGAAATAAACCCTAGGAAAATAATTAGGGTTTTACGGGTTCTCACATGTAGTCTCATCACTGATGGGGTAAGCTGCACCAATGTGGCGAGTTTGCTAATGGTTGAGACCTTGGGTCTCCCAACTACTAGACATCCACACCCCGACCGCCTCCAATGGCTAAGTGAGGATGGCGAGGTACGTGTCTTCAAATAGGTACGCGTTCCCTTTTCCATTGGTAATTACATTGATGAAGTAGTGTGTGATGTAGTGCCTATGCATGCTACACATGTCATCTTGAGGAGGCCTTGGCAATTTGACAAACACGTCACATTCGATGGAAGGGCAAAATAAGTACACACTTTTGCACGATGGCAAACGAAAGGTCCTCACACCACTCACACCTGCGCAAGTTTATGAGGACCAATTAATGTTGCAAAGGGAGTGTGACTTAGACCGTCAAAAGCGAAAGCAAAAGACGGCCGACCCTGGTAAAAGCTCCGCTTCTACGAGCGAGCAAACGACCAAGGGTCAAGTGAGCATACCTAGTGCTACGCATGCCCATCCACCCATTACACCACCCACTAGGAAGCAAAACATGATCATTAAGGCTAAGGATGTTAGGAAAGTTGTGAATTCTGATCAGCCTGTACTCATGATTTGCAAACATGTGCTTTTAGATGTTGCTGAGCTCGATAAGGCATTACCTTCGAGTATGGTTGCTCTTTTGCAGAAATTTAAGGATGTTTTCCCTGACGAGGTCCCTGATGGCTTACCACCCATTCGAGGGATTGAACACCAAATCGACCTGATTCCTGGAGCACAACTACCCAACAAACCTGCTTACCGCATGGGCCCTGAGGAGACAAAGGAGCTTCAACGACAAGTTGATGGCCTATTAGGTAAGGGTTGGGTAAAAGAGAGTCTAAGTCCTTGTGTTGTACTTGTGAAACTTGTCCCCAAAAAGGATGGTACTTGGCGCATGTGCACTGACTGTAGGGCCATTATTGCTATTACTGTGAAATATCGCCGTCCCATTCCTAGACTAGATGACATGCTTGATGAACTCGATGGTGCTATTATATTCACTAAAATTGACCTAAGGAGTGACTATCATCAAATTAGCATGAAAGAAGGCGATGAATGGAAAACGGCTTTCAAAACCAAACATGGTCTCTATGAGTGGCTAGTCATCCCTTTTGGGCTGACTGACGCCCCTAGTACATTCATGCGGTTAATGAACCATGTTTTGAGGTATTTCATTGGAAAATTTGTCATTGTTTACTTTGACGATATTCTAATATATAGTCGCAGTGAATAAGAGCACATGGAGCATGTGAGATTAGTTCTTGAGGCACTTCGACAGGCTCGTTTATACGCTAACCTTGAGAAGTACACCTTTTGTACTAACGAGCTTGTGTTCTTAGGATATGTAGTGAGCTCACAGGGAATCAAAATGGACGAGTCCAAGATTGAGGCATCAAGCAATGGCCAACTCCAACATCCGTCCATGAGGTGCGCAGCTTCCATGGATTGGCAGGCTTCTACCGACAATTTGACAAAGACTTCAGCACCATTGCTGCCCTATTGAGTATGGTTGCTCTTTTGCAGAAATTTGAGGATGTTTTCCCTGACGAGATCCCTGATGGCTTACCACCCATTCGAGGGATTGAACACCAAATCGACCTGATTCCTGGAGCACAACTACCCAACAAACCTGCTTACCGCATGGGCCCTGAGGAGACAAAGGAGCTTCAACGACAAGTTGATGGCCTATTAGGTAAGGGTTGGGTAAAAGAGAGTCTAAGTCCTTGTGTTGTACTTGTGGTACTTGTCCCCAAAAAGGATGGTACTTGGCGCATGTGCACTGACTGTAGGGCCGTTAATGCTATTACTGTGAAATATCGCCGTCCCATTCCTAGACTAGATGACATGCTTGATGAACTCGATGGTGCTATTATATTCACTAAAATTGACCTAAGGAGTGACTATCATCAAATTAGCATGAAAGAAGGCGATGAATGGAAAACGGCTTTCAAAACCAAACATGGTCTCTATGAGTGGCTAGTCATGCCTTTTGGGCTGACTAACGCCCCTAGTACATTCATGCGGTTAATGAACCATGTTTTGAGGCATTTCATTGGAAAATTTGTCATTGTTTACTTTGACGATATTCTAATATATAGTCGTAGTGAATAAGAGCACATGGAGCATGTGAGATTAGTTCTTGAGGCACTTCGACAGGCTCGTTTATACGCTAACCTTAAGAAGTACACCTTTTGTACTAACGAGCTTGTGTTCTTAGGATATGTAGTGAGCTCACAGGGAATCAAAATGGACGAGTCCAAGATTGAGGCATCAAGCAATGGCCAACTCCAACATCCGTCCATGAGGTGCGCAGCTTCCATGGATTGGCAGGCTTCTACCGATAATTTGACAAAGACTTCAGCACCATTGCTGCCCTATTGACTGCCGTGACCAAGAAGAATGACAAATTCTATTGGGGAGAAGCCCAAGACCAGCATTCCTCACCCTCAAAGACAAACTCACACATGCACCTGTTTTGACATTACCAAATTTTCACAAGACCTTTGAAATTGAATGTGATGCCTCTGGTGTAGGTATTGACGCCGTTCTCATGCAAGACAAGAGGCCTTGTGCATTCTTTAGTGAGAAGCTAGGAGGTGCTGCCCTGAACTACCCCACGTACGATAAGGAGCTCTACGCCCTTGTACGAGCATTAGAGACTTGGCAACACTACCTACGCCCAAGGGAGTTCGTGATACACGCTGATCACGAATCCTTGAAATTTCTCAAGGGCCAACCCAAGTTGAGCAAGCGCCATGCCAAATGGGTAAGTTTCATTGACACCTTCTCTTATGTCATTAAGTACAAAACTGGCAAAACGAATGAGGTAGCTGATGCTTTATCACGTAGACATTTCTTGCTTGCTGTGCTTGATGCTAAGTTGTTAGGATTTGAAATGCTTAAGGACCTATATGCACATGACACTGACTTCAGTGATATCTATGCATCTTGTATGAAGAGCCCACATGGAAAGTATTTTTTGCACAATGGATTTTTGTTTTATGTGGATAAATTGTGTGTCCCTAACTCTTCCATTCGTGATCTTTTGATTAGAGAGGCACACAGTGGTGGTCTCATGGGACACTTTGGCATTGTTAGACTCTAGCCATGTTACAGGAGCACTTTTACTGGCCATACATGCGTAGAGATGTTGAACGCATGGTTGGTAGATGTGTCACTTGTCATAAGGCAAAGTCTAAAACTAATCCATACGGCCTGTATACCCCATTGCCTATTCCTCACTATCCTTGGGTAGTCTTGCCTATGGATTTTGTCTTAGGACTACCTAGGTCACCAAGGGGTAATGATTCCATCTTTGTCGTGGTTGATAGATTCTCTAAGATGGCACATTTTATCCCCTGTCATAAAAATGACGATGCATCTCATATTACTAATTTGTTCTTCAAAGAAATTGTCCGTCTGCATGGCATGCCTAAGACCATTGTTAGTGATAGAGATGTAAAGTTCTTGAGTTATTTTTGAAAGACTTTGTGGTCTAAACTTGGCACTAGATTGTTATTCTCCACCACCAGTCATCCACAAAGCGATAGGCAAACTGACATTGTCAATCGCACACTTGGTACTCTACTTCGGGCTTTGATTAAAAAGAATCTTAAATCATGGGAAGAGTGTTTGCTTCATGTTGAATTTGCTTACAATCGAACTGTTTATAGTGCAACACACTACTCACCTTTTGAGATCGTTTATGGTTTTAACCCCCGACCCCCCTGGATTTGGTACCCATACCTTCCTCTGAGCACACAAGCTTAGATGGGAAAAAGAAAACTGATTTTGTGCGCAGGTTACATGCAGCCGTTAGGGCAAACATTGAGAGGCGTACTCAGCAATACATCCAGCACCGTCGTAAGATGATTTTTGAGCCTGGAGATTGGGTTTGGCTACACTTGAGGAAGGAGAGATTTCCCAAGCAGCGACAAAACAAGTTATCCCCAAGAGGAGATGGACCCTTTCGAGTACTCCAACGAGTCAATGACAATGCATACAAATTGGAGCTACCTGGGGAATACACGGTTAGCGCGACCTTCAATGTCACAGATTTGAGCCCATTTCTTGACGAGGAGGATCCAGATTTGAGGGCAAATCCTTCTCAAGAGGAGGAGACTGACTTGTGCACGGATCTCAGCCCACGTAATGACCCAGTCCGAGTTCAATTGGGCCCAGTCACACGTGCACGGGCCAAACTTTTCAAAGAATCCCTCCAAACCCTTGTTCGAATTGTTCAAGACCAACATGGAGTCCATAGAGATATTGAAGGCTTGGAAGGAGACAATCAAGTTATCTACACCATGATCCAAGCCCATGAAGAGTCAAGTGGGCCCCAAGCGAGTTGGCCGAATAGGGCCTTAGGCCTTAGTGTTTAGTTGAGAGTTAGATTAATTATTCTAGTAAGAGCATGGGCCGGCCATCTTGATCCCAAGATGGCCGAATTCCCCTTCCCTGTTTCCCTTAGGTTTTAGTAGCCAATAGCCTATAAAAAGGCTTGCTTTGTAAGGCTTTGAGATAGACGTTTTATGAATAAAATTTGCTTAGTTTTGAACTTTCTTCCTTGTGAGAATTTCGAGCCTTTACTTGCTCTTGACAAGGGTGCTGAGCAATCTTGTGTCTTGTCCTTGATTGTTCTACCGACCTATCCACTGGGTATTCACCTTCCATTGGAGTCGTCGTTCTACCGCCTTCTACCAATTCGTGTTGTCCGTGTTGGTTTTAGGTCCCGCAATCCAAGCGTTGGACAATCTCGCTAGATCCTTAGGCAAACGTGCTACGTGTCTCGAAACGTGTTGATTGAGGACCGTATCAGGCCTGGAGGTCCGATCCGGCTTTGGTATACTGCTAGTCGGACCCGCCGTTGTAGTCATTGCTAGAATTACTCCTACGTTGACCACGTGGTCGTGGCGGTACTAGACGAAAGAAGGAGGCTTAGACGTGCCGCCGCCAAGGATCATACTGAGATGTTTAGACTGAGAGGCATCATGAGGATGCAAGCAGACCGGATTGGGGAGCTCCAGGGGGACATAGCCATGGAGCAGGAGCAAACGAACGCTCTTAGAGGGGAGCACACCAAGTGAAAGTACAAGTGAAAGTTTCGGGCGACGGAACTCATGAAGAGGGGAGCACACCAAGTTCTAGTCAAGGGGGAGAGTCCGTGGGTTCAGTTGGGAACTAGGTTAGAGCTCCTTTGAGCTATGTTTTGATCCCATGAGGGGAATAGTTAGGGAAAGCTCTTAGTTAGCTACTTTTGTATTTTGGCCTAACTTTGTATATTGTCTCCCATGAGGGGAGGACCCCTTTAGTTTCATGGGATTACTTTTGTATGTACTTGACTAACTGCTCCTGTATGACTGTTTGAAACAGTTATGTATTCTATGTATAAATGTTCTATATGTATATATGCCTTATGTGGTGTTTACTTTTGGTTATTTGTTCATGCTTATATATCTATGCTTATGTGCCCCTTTAACATTATATCTGTGCCTCGACCTTAGTTTGACTTAAATCAATGGAGGGCACTCGTAGTGGACGAGGCCGTGGGCGCGGAGATAGGCAACCCACGACTGAAGGAGGTATTAGGGAAACCACCTCTGAACCAAACCCTGAACCTAGGGTTGATCCTAATGTCCAAATAGCTGCTGCTATTCAGCAAATGACTGACTTGTTAGCCCACGTAGTGCAACACCAGGGCCAACATCCTGTTCAGCAACCTGGGAACCCTGGCAATCTCGCAGAGGGTGAGGATCGAGCCCTCGAGAGATTTCAAAAGTTCTCTCCACCAAAATTTCTGAGAGGGCCAGATCCGGACGTGGCCGAAAGGTGGTTGGAGAAAATGATAGACATCTTTGCTACACTATTCAGAGGAAAGACAGGTTACTTTCACTGTCTTCCAGTTGGAAGGGGCCACCCATTCTTGGTGGAACGTGATACAAATGAAGTGGAAATAGGAGCAAACACCAAGAACATGGATGAACTTCATGAAGGAGTTCAACGCGAAATACTTTCCACCTCTAGTCTAGGAAAGAAAGGAGGACGAGTTCATTAGACTCCGTCGGGGGACTCAAATTGTGGCTGAGTACGAGAGCCAGTTTACTCGATTATCCAAGTTCGCCTCTGAACTCATTCTGGCCGAGCAAAGGAGAGTTCGGCATTTTATTCAGGGGCTAAATGTGGAAATCCAAAAGGATCTGGCGGTAGCCCAGATCAATACCTTTATGTGAAGCCGTGGAGAAAGCTTTGCGGTTGAAAATGCAAGGCTTCAAGTTAAGAACTTCCAGGTGAAGAAACGGGATTTTCTGGCGAGTAGTTTGACTCAAGGGGAATAAAAGTACCCCTCCCAAGTTTGGAACGAGAGCCGGAGGAGGAAGGCTACCGGGAATGGGCACGAGGAACTTCTGCCAAGAGGTGGTCAAACTGGACGAGGCTAGCAAAGAAGTGCCTCACAGGGAAGTTCAGCTTCTGTTGCTCGTGGTCCTTGTGTATTTTGTGGGAGACCAAATCACACGGAGGAAAACTGTTGGAGGAAGGAAAGAAAATGCTTACGCTGTGGGAGTGCGGAGCATCAAATCGCCAACTGTTCGGTTTTACTTCGAGAGGCGAGAGTAACTTCTTCATCATCGAAGGCTAACTCGAGACTATCTACGGTGGGAGGGACAAAACCAAATGTACCTGCGTGGGTGTACTCCCTTGAGCAACGCCCAGTCCCAGATTCCGCTGAAGTGGTGGAAAGTACGATTCCTGTCTTCCACCATCTAGCTAAGATTTTAATAGACCCCGGTGCTACCCATTCCTTTGTCAACCCCGAATTCATGTGTGGAATTGATATACAACCTGTTAGTTTGCCTTATGACTTGAAAGTTAGTACTCCTAGGGGGGACAAACGTTTGATCGCTAGTAGGATGTATGCAAATTGTGAAATTTGGATAGAAGAGAGAAAGCTTTTGGGGAATCTTATAAGTTTAGCTATTAAGGGGTACGATGTTATATTGGGTATGGACTAGTTAGCTAAGTACGATGCCCAACTTGATTGTAAGAGAAAAGTGGTAGAATTTCATATACCAGGGGAGGCGACTTTAAGGCTAGATATAAGGGGTAGTCTAGCCTCATCTGCATTGATTTCGGGTATTCGAGCTAGGAAACTACTGAGTAGAGGGGCCCAAGGATTCCTAACCTTTCTTATAAACACTCCCACTGATAAGTTGAAGGTAGAAGATGTATCGGTAGTGAGTGAATATCCGGATGTATTTCCTGATGAATTAGTAACTTTACCTCCGGAAAGAGAGATAGAGGTCAAGATTGACCTATTACCGGGAACGTCACCTATCTCTAAGACCCCATATCGAATGGCACCTGCTGAGTTCAAGGAGTTGAAGTTGCAGCTGCAAGACCTGTTGGAGCGTGGGTTTATACGTGAGAGTGGGTCTCCTTGGGGGGCACCTATGTTATTTGTTAAGAAGAATGATGGGATCTTGCGGTTGTGTATAGACTATCGGGGGTTGAACAATGTGACTATTAAGAATAAATACCCACTACCCCATATCGATGAGTTGTTTGATCAGTTGCAAGGTGCAGTGGTCTTCTCGAAGTTAGACCTCCGACAGGGATATTATCAGTTGTTAATCCGGAAGGAAGACGTACCAAGAACTGCCTTCAATTCTAGATATGGGCATTTCGAATTTGCCGTTATGCCCTTTGGCTTGACTAATGCTCCTGCCGCCTTTATGGATTTGATGCATCGGGTTTTCAAACCCTATTTGGACCGATTCGTCGTTGTGTTTATCGATGACATTTTGGTCTATTCAAAAACCCGAGAGGAGCATGAGCAGCATCTGAAGTTAGTCTTACAAACCCTAAGAGAGCATCAGTTGTACGCAAAGTTTATTAAGTGTGAATTTTGGCTGGAAAAAATCTCTTTCTTGGGGCATGTGATTTCAAAAGAAGGTATCACGGTAGACCCGGCGAAAGTAGAGGCAGTGACTGAATGGAAGAGGCCAGAAAACCCCACTGAGATTCGTAGCTTTTTATGGTTGACTGGGTACTATAGACGCTTCATTAAGGACTTTTCCAAACTTGCCGGCCCTTTAACCGACCTGACGAAGAAAAATGGTCGTTTTGTGTGGGATACTAGGTGTGAAGTCAGTTTTCAGGAATTGAAAAGAAGACTAACCATGGCACCTATTCTAGCCTTGCCTAACGGTAAGGATAGTTTCACTGTTTATGCTGATGTTTCAAGGGAAGGATTGGGGTATGTGTTGATGCAAAATAAGAACGTGATTGCTTTTGCCTCTAGGAAGTTGAAACCTCACGAACAAAACTATCCCACGCATGACTTGGAGTTAGCCGCCATTATCTTTGCTCGGAAAAAGTGGAGACACTACCTGTACGGGGTAACCTTTGAAGTTTATTCTGATCATAAGAGCCTGAAGTACCTCTTTTCCCAAAAGGAGTTAAACATGAGGCAGCGACGGTGGATGGAATTTTTGAAAGACTATGACTGTACGATCAACTACCATCCGGGGAAGGTGAATGTAGTAGCTGATGCCTTAAGTTGAAAGGCTCAAATAGCTGGGTTAATGGTCAAGGAGTGGGAAATGTTGGGAGCAGTTAGTGAGTGGAACCCTAGATTGGAACGTCAAAAGGTGACTTTTAGAAATATCCGGGTGACATCCACTATATTAGGCCGAATCAAAGAGGCCCAGAATGAGGATCCGATGGTACAGAAGTGGGTGAAAAATGTGGAAAAGGAGGAAGTGCCTGATTTTAATTTGAGTCCTGAAGGGATTTTAAGATATAGGAATCGAGTAATAGTGCCTAAAGATGAAATTTTGAAAAGAGATATTCTGGAGGAAGCCCATCGATCGAAATATACGATCCATCCTGGGAGCAACAAGATGTATCAGGATTTACGAAGGTTGTACTGGTGGGATAAGATGAAGAGGGAGATTGCTCAATATGTACAAACCTGTCTTGTCTGCCAGCAAGTTAAAGCTGAACATCAAAAACCCTCTGGATTGTTGCAACCTCTTGAGATACCCGAATAGAAGTGGGACAATATTACAATGGATTTCGTCTCCGGATTGCCAAGGACACAAAAGGGACATGGTACTGTTTGGGTGATCGTTGACCGGTTAACCAAATCGGCCTACTTCTTACCTGTAAATATGAAGTATTCCATGGACAAGTTGGCTCAGTTATATATGGAGGAAATTGTGAGGCTACATGGGGTCCCAATGAGTATAGTTTCCGACCGAGATCCTCATTTCGTGTCGAGGTTTTGGCAAAAGTTTCAAGAGACCTTGGGAACCAAACTTAACCTTAGAACCGCTTATCACCCTCAGACGGATGGACAGTCGGAGTGAACGATTCAAACCCTCGAGGATATGTTAAGGACTTGCATTTTGGACTTTGGGGGTAATTGGGGCCAACATATGAGTTTAGTAGAGTTTGCCTACAATAATAGTTACCATTCGTCAATTCAAATGGCACCGTATGAAGCTCTCTATGGACGGAAGTGTCCTCACCGATCTATTGGAATGAAGTAGGGGAAAAGAAGGTTCTAGATCCAGCAACCATTCCATGGATGGAGGATACACAAGACAAAGTTAAGTTGATACGTCAGAGACTCCAAACAGCTCAAAACCGTCAAAAGAGCTACGCGAACAACCGAAGGAAAGATTTGGAGTTCGAAGTTGGAGACAGTGTTTTTCTTAAGATCACACCGCTACGAAGTGTCACTGTGGGTAGAGGGAAGAAACTCCAACCACGATTCATAGGACCTTTCGTGATTCTTCAACGAGTTGGGAAAGTGCATATCGACTCGAGTTACCACCAAGTTTGTCCCGAATTCACGACGTCTTCCATGTTTCGCTGCTTAAAAAGTACTATCCTGATCCAACCCATATTGTACGACCAGAGGAAATTGAGATAGATGAAGCACTCACCTATGAGGAGAAACCTGTGCAATTACTCAATCGAAAGGTTAAGGAGCTCAGAAATAAACAAATTTCACTAGTAAAGATCTTGTGGAGAAACCACGGAGTTGAAGAGGCAACCTGGGAGATGGAAGAAGAGATGCAAAAGAAATACCCTGAACTTTTATTTGCACTCAGAACTAGATAAGAAATGTTACGAGTGGATCGAAATTTAGGGGAAGTAAGGAAGTGCTCGATAAAGGGGGGGGAGTGTAAAGACACCACACATAAAAAATATTTTTAAGTATGAAAAGATATAATAGTGCTAGGCCTTTTTTCCTTTTTTGCACACGCTTTATAGTGATCATATATTCATAGTTTAAGTATTAATTAATTTTATAGATATTTTTTTTATAAGTAAATATAGTTTTAAATCATTTTTCTAGTATAAGTTAGTTTTTGAAATATTAGGAGTGTATATTGGACGTGGGACCCACTAGTGCGTTAAGTGCGATAACTTTGGGCAATTAGGTTAAGTTTTACATAAAGGAAGTAAGTTACTAGGTGTTAGGAGATTATTAGAGGTTATCTAGATGAATTAACCATGAAGAGACAAGAAGATAGGTTTGAGCTTAAAAGGGTGCTAGGTGTCGCGACATGATTGAATGTGGACTTTGACCACTATTTGCCAACTTTACTAAAAATCAAATTTGACCCAAAATCATCTTCATTTTGCTCCTTCTTGGCTGAGCTTCTTGAGAGGAAAGAAGAGAGAGACCATCAACTTATTTCTTCCATTTCTTGCACACAACTTGTGATCCAACCATTAAAACTTCCAATTACTCCATAAAAGTCCTTTGCTAGGAAGGATTAAAGAAGGTGGTGGAGTGGTTTTAGAAGAGGAGGTTCTAAGTTGCTATCTTTCTTGAGTTTATAAGGTAAGTTACTAAGAAATCCTCCCTTTGTTCTTAATAATGGTAAATTAGTGGTTGTAGTAGCTAAAAGTGCTATTTTGTGGAAGATTTTATGGTTGAAAGTAAAGTTTTGATAAATTTTAGATTTATTGGTGATTTTTCTAATTTTATATGATAATTATTGGTTGGCCATGAATGATAGCTTGATATGGTGTAATATGGAGCTTGTGTACGTTAGTTATGGTTGTTTGCGAAAAATTTCATATTTGTGCGGAAAATTTCAGTTTTAGGGTTTCAAATTTGGGATTTTTCTAGGGTTTGTTGTGGAGCTTTTAATTGGCTTTGAATGAAGGGTGTTATAACCATAATAAGGTGTGTCGTTTAGTCTATGATTGGTATATGTACTTGTGATGGTTTTTGGGTGAAAATTGGTGATGAATGGTAGGATGGAAAATGTGAAAATTAAGGGGAAATGCTGTCCAAAGTTGAGGAAATTGGGTACCTTTGAGTGGGGAGTGAGAGTGAGTAGAAAAAAGGGTCTCAGGGTTGGTTGTGCTTAGTACCCAATGTTATACCATTTCACTTCTTAGTTATATTTTGGTCTTGTATTGGTAGTTCATTGAAGAGGTTATGACTCGTGCTTGAGTCTTAATTGTTGTATTCTTGCTTGTTATAGGTCGTGCCGGTAATACGGGGCCTACGTCGGAAGGAAATTTGTAAACTTGTTTACTTGAACCGGTGAGTGTATC
>NW_020863352.1:0-20492 GCF_003713205.1 Coffea eugenioides | reverse complement strand
AATTGCTCCGATTACATCCATACCCCACATCGAACATGGCCAGGGAGCAGTCATACTATGCAATTCTGTGGGGGGAGTGCGCAGAACATCTCCATGCAATTGACACTTTAAGCATTTCCTGACAAAAACTGCACAATCATGCTCCATAGTAAACCAAAAATATCCGGTCCTCATGATCTTCTTTGCTAATAAATGGCCATTCATATGTGATCCGCACACTCCACTATGTACTTCTTTCATTAGGTATTCTGCTTCATCTTCATCAACACACCTTAGAAGGCCCAAATCTGACGTCCTCTTGTATACAACCTCTCCGTTTAGGAAAAATCTGGAAGACAATCTGCGCAAGAAGCCCTTAGCAGTTGTATCGGTCCCAGGGGGATAGGATCCTGTTTTGAGAAATTCCTTGATATCGTTGTACCAGGGGCGGCCATCGGAAGACCTTTCCACAACTAGGCAGTGAGCAAGCTTTTCTTGTAGATGAATCTGGATAGGGTCAATTACCAACTCATCCGGATGTTGAATCATTGAAGATAAAGTGGCCAATGCATCGGCAAAGACATTTCTGACAAGGGGAATATGCCGAAACTCCAAACTCCTAAATTTATTTGCTAACTCCAGTAAGCTGCAATGATAGGGCAAGATCTTTGAATCCCGAGTGATCCACTCCTTGAGAGTCTGATGTACAAGCAAATCTGAATCGCTGAACACTAGTAAATCCTTAATCTCCATTTCTAACGCCATTTTTAACCCAAAAAATGCAAGCTTCATATTCAGCCATATTGTTGGTACAGAAAAATCGGAGTTTGGCCGAACCAGGGTAATGCTTTCCTTCAGGCGATACTAGAACAGCTCCAATACCAGCCCCGAAGGAATTTGATGCACCGTCAAAGAACAACCTCCACTCCGGGCATTGATCATTCATATCTTCTGCTACACCCACGAACAGGGCCTCCTCATCCGGAAAATAAGTGTGAAGCGGTTGATAATCATCTTTCAACGGATTTTCAACCAAATGATCGGCCACAGCCAGGCCCTTGATAGCCTTCTGCGTGGTAAAAATAATATCAAACTCCGAAAGAATCATCTGCCATTTTGCCATACGTCCTGTCGGCATAGGCTTTCCCAACAGATATTTCAAAGGGTCGAAGCGGGAAATGAGGTAAGTAGTATGACTGAGCAAGTAATGCCTCAACTTTTGTGCGGCCCAAGCTAAAGCGCAGCAACTCCTTTCCAGAAAAGAATAGTTGGCTTCATACGCAGTGAACTTCTTACTGAGGTAATAGATGGCTTGCTCCCTCTTCCCCGATTCGTCGTGTTGTCCCAATACACACCCCATAGTTTCGTCCAACACCGATAGATACATGATCAAAGGTCGTCCAGGTTTAGGTGGTACTAAAACTGGAGGGTGCAATAAATAGTCATTGATCTTATCAAACGCCTGCTGGCATTCTCCACTCCAACGCAATGGCACATTTTTCTTCAATAATTTGAACAAAGACTCACACGTATGGGTCAACTGAGCGATGAACCTCCCGATAAAATTAATCTTCCCTAAAAAACTCTTTACGTCCTTTTGCGTTCTTGGTACTGGCATTTCACGAATGGTTTTAATCTTTGTCGGATCTATCTCAATACCCTTCTTACTGACAATGAATCCCAATAACTTTCCGGCAGGGGCCCCAAATGCACATTTTGCAGGGTTTAGCTTCAAATCATATCTTCTCAATCTTCCGAATAACTTTTCCAAATCAATCAGATGATCCTCCGCTCTCATGGATTTGATGATGATGTCGTCCACGTAAACCTCCATCTCCTTATGAATCATATCACGGAACAGGGTGGTCATGGTCCTTTAGTAAGTGGCTCCGGCATTTTTCAATCCAAATGGCATTACCCGGTAGCAAAATGCCCCCCATGGCGTGATAAAAGCAGTTTTCTCCCTATCTTCCTCTGCCATTAAGATCTGGTGATACCCAGCGAAACAGTCAGCAAATGATTCAATCTCATGCCCTGCGGTATTGTCCAAAAGAATATGAATGTTCAGCAACGGAAAATCATCTTTCGGGCTGGCTTTATTAAGATCCCTGTAATCGCCACAGACTCGCACTTCTCCACTTTTCTTTGGAACAGGTACAGGGTTTGAAAGCCAAATGGGATAATGAGACACCATAATGATTCTAGCATTGAGCTGCTTCTCGATTTGCTCCTTAATTTTGAGGCTCATGTCTGGCTTAAACTTGCGAGGTTTTTGTTTCACTGGTGGAAAATTCGGATCGGTTGGCAATCGATGGACCACTATATCTGTTGAAATTCCAGGCATATCATTATAGGACCAGGCAAACACATCTTGAAACATGGTCAAAAACTCAATCATTTCTTTTCTCTGTTTCTTATTCAAGTGAATGCTAATTTTTATCTCCTTAACCTCAATCTCAGTGCCAATATTAACAACTTCTGTTCTTCTAAGTTCGGTTTGGATTTCTCCTCATACTGTTCAAAATCCTTTAATAAAAACTCAGATTCTTCCTCGTTATCACTCTCGTCTTGAATTTCGGATTCCAAAATTTCAAAGTCGTGAGGGATATCGAGATCACAATCATCAAATTCCAGAATAGTGATATCCAAAGGGTCAATGTGTTTTATTTTTGGCCATCGAAATTCCCTGCAGGAGGGAAGGAGATCACTGGTCCAGTTCTTCATTGCTTCAATAGGCACCTCTGGAAATCCTGGGTCCTCCAACGGCTCCCCTTCAGAAATAACCCCCACAAATAGCTCAGATAATCCAACCTCCACTTCCTCGATCGAGTCTACTTCAGATCTAATCACCTCTGATGGGTAAGGAAAAGTACAATATAATGGTGGGATATTCATGATAAGCTGCCTCCCTTCCTTCTCCGCCCTTTTGCGATCCGACATTTCTTTCTTATCTCTGGCGGTAGGTTGAAACCCTAATCCAAAGGTATGCTTCTTTCCTTGAAGTTCTATTGGCTCCAAAACCCCTTGTAGGTTGCGCCCAAGACCCTTGCCTATTTCATAACCTCCTCGAATTAGCTCCTTGGCCATCATAACACTGGCTTCAGGTAAATTCACTTCCACTGCCGCCTTGTCCTTGGATGCCTTACCCACCGAAACAATGTCAGCTACATGGTGAGGGGAAACCAGAGTTTTTCTATCGCCATCATCTTCCGATGTAGGATTGATGATCATAGTGCAATCTTCCTCAGCAAATATCGTAATCAACTGGCCATTCACCACAAATCTCAACATTTGATGGAGTGAAGAAGGTATAGCGCCTGAAGTATGAATCCAAGGCCGTCCGAGAAGAACATTATAAACACTTGAGAAGTCCATGACTTGGCACATAACTTGAAACTGGGCAAGTCCGATTTTCAGCACCAAATCCACTTCCCCCATTGATTCCCTTTTCGCGCCATCAAATCCTCTCACCACAATGGCAGATGGCCGAAGTTTAGCTTCCTGAAATCCCAACTTAACCAAAGTGTTCCAAGGACAAATATTAAGAGCAGACCCATTGTCTATCAAGACCCTTGGCAATAACTTCCCATTACAACGGACTGAGATATATAATGCTTTATTGTGCCCAATCCCATCCGAAGTCAAATCTTCATCAGAAAAAGAAATTTGATTTGAAGCCAAAACATGTTCTACTACATGAGTGAATTTATCCACAGAAATATTCTTAGGCACTTGAGCCTCAGTTAGGACCTTGAGTAAAGCTTCTCGATGAAGTTCCGAGGTTAGAAGCAAATTCAATATAGAAATTTGAGCGGGCAACTTATCCAATTGCTCGACCACCTTATACTCACTTTTCTTCAGCATCTTAAGGAAATTGAAGGCCTCTTCATCAGTCACAATTGGTCTTGTCGGAACAGCATTTTCTTTCGCTTTTGAGGGCTCATCAACTGCGGGTTCCCCTATGATTCTTCCAGATCTAGTAATGGCGTCCACTTCCTTTCTGGGCACCTTTTCTCCTCCAATTAATAGCGTGGGCTCGCCATAATTCCACGGGACCTCTTGTAGATTAATAATAGGAGGTTGCTCAGGCAATTCAAGTACCACAAGCTCCGAAGGCTCACATTCGAAAGGCACCATTTCCAGAATAAACGGACCCGTATTTTTCTTGATTTCAGGAGCTTCTTCCTCCAATATGAACGGTTCTTCAATGACCCTTACTGTCCCAGCTTCATCTATAATAAATTGTGTAGGTTCCTCAATCCCTTCATTACTAGTAATAACTCCTACGGTGTCCTTGTGTGTAGGAAGAGGATTTTTGCTAACATTTGGACCTTGTTCGTCCCTCCTCCTCAGGACTATGTCTCCGGATTCGATCATGTCTTGAATTTTATGTATAAGCGCCCAACAATTAGCAGTTGAATGTCCAGGAGCTCCTGAATGGTAGGCACAAAATGATTGGGGATCATAACCAATAGGAAATCCTTTGGAATAGGTTTTAGGAGGTATAGTGCCAATTTTCCCAGCAGCTTTCAATTGCTCATACAATTGGTCAACGGGCCGACCTAGATTGGTGAAGGTTCGGTATGGGGTTGGATTTTGGGTGTCACTGGCTTGTTGATAGTGGTAATTTGGGTTGGAGGGTGGAATAGGTCTTGGGTTGAAAGGAGGGCGCGGTCTAATTTGGAAGTTTGGTGGGGAAATGTGAAATGGCGTTGGCGGTGTGTTTGGGTAATTTGGTCGAGGACGGGGGTGGTTGATTGTGGTATTGTAAACAGGTCGGGGACGCGGTTGGTATAAGTAATGGGGTGAGTAGGCGGAATTTTGTTGGTATCTAGGCCGGGAAGAAGAACCTTGGTTCCAAACAAAGGAAGCTTCCTCGTCTTTCTTCTTAAACTGAGACTTTTTACTGCTGCTGTTTTGGTTTCGCATAGCTTCCAACTGCGACTTCAAAGCTGAAACATTAACAATCTTGCCTGCTCTCATAAACTCATCATACTCTTCCAACTTATTGACAATCTCTGCAAAGGAACAACCAGTCATACGGAAAATCTCTTCAAAGTAGGGCGGTCATGCGCTTTGATGAACGTGCGAACAATTTCATTTTCGGTCATGGGAGGCTCCACCTTGGCAGCCAACTTCCTCCATCTTTTCGCATACGTCTTATGGTCCTCCGATGGTTTCCTCTTAGTTCCCTCCAACGTGGTCCTCGTCGGAGCGAGCTCGCAATTATATTCATACTGCCTCACAAAAGCAGTCGATAAATCCATCCAAGATCTCATATCCTCAGGCTTCAAATTGGCGTACTAATCTAAGGCGTCGCCTTCCAGACTCTCGGGAAATAAGCGCACAGGCAGATTCTCATCGTCTATTGGTCTTCCCAGCTTGTTTGCAAACATCCGAAGGTGGGTCTTGGGATTGGCAGTTCCGTCATACTTGGTAAACTTAGGTGCTTTGAAACCTACCGGCAATTGCATATCCAGAAACAGGCACAACTCGTTGTAGTCTAGACCTCCTTGCTTGCTCAAACCTTGGCTTTTCCTTATAAATTCCTCAAACTTATCCAATCTCTTTAGTAAATTCTGGTCCACGGGCACAGATGACCCCCCAACTTCAGCTTTCCCTTGAACGGCGGTATCTAGGGTGAATGGTTCAGCGGTGGAGTAATAATGTGGTCCTTGTGGTTCGAAAGGCATGCTCATAGTAATGGGCGGATAATTCTGGGAAATTTGGGCATGAGAAGCGTTAGTTTGGATGTTAGGTGCATAAGTAGGTGGTGGGCCATGAGTGGGATAGGTAAAGGCTTCTTCAGGTGGATTCATAACTTGTGAAGTAACAGAGGTTTGAGTATAAGGTAAGAGTATGGGTTCAGATTGGCCAGGGGGTAAGGGTTCATGTTGTTGCTCACCGCTAGCACCACCAGTGACCAATTGGTCGATCACGCGCCGTTGGGCCATCATTTCAACGCTTAGCTCATTAAATCGGTTTAGAACTTCGCTCAGCTGAGCTCCCAGATTCGCCAAGTCAGTTGCCGATGTTGTTGCGGGCCTATTAGATGATTCTAGATGGGTGCTCGTGTTTACACTATCTCTTGAAGCTCGGCTACGCGATCGGGTGATAATGGGGCTTTTTCGGGTAGCTATATTTGCAATTACTACCTGAGAATACGAAATGGCTTGCTTTTAGATTTTAGCCCTGGCTTGGCTTTCCCAGCAAAATAAAATAAAGAAAAAGAAAAAGACAAGAGTTAGTAAATATCCGGAAAAATTCGGATGCATGTCCTATTGGGGGGCCCTTTTTGCGCCAAGGGTAGGCCTAGTATGATGCAACACCTTCAAAATGGGACCCGTAACACAAACCTGTTTTTGACAACAATCCTAAATGAGTGCAAAAGAAAAATCACTTTCATTGATAAACTTGCCAATATTTACATCATGTCATGAAGACGATTCCGTACAAGATTGCCAAAACTTGTGAGCCTATCTAATACAGAGTCCCTGGTTTCTCTAGCATATGGAATTCTAACATGTTCAGCTTGGTCATACAATTCTCCGCATTTCCTTTTCAACTCTTGATGCTTTTCTCGTTCATTTTCATACAATTGCTTGTTTTGCTCCGCTATCCCTTTGTATGTTTCGACAGACTTACTTAACTGCAGAATTTCCTTATCCTTTGCTTCGATAATGGCTTTCAACTTTTTCACCTCCTCGGCTGGCTCATCTTGTTTTCCTTGTGCAGCGGATCTTCTTACCCAGTCTTCGTACTGTGGAGTTGTCAAACCCTTTTGCCTGAGTTCCGGGACGTATTTGAAATACTCGTCATCAGATAGCATCACCCATGCCTCAATAATCTGGTCTTTCATAGGGAGCTCGCTTGGGCACATTCCTCTATTGAAAATGATGGTAAGTTTACCCACATCAACCATAGGCGGCACTCCTTGGGTACGTCCTAACTGTCTGAGGAACCTCTTCGGGGTGTATGCGGTAATTCCTTAGGTACCCAGTAGGAGAACAGAATCTGACACTTTAGTGCGGAGTATTGGCCTAAAGCAAATCGTCCAGTCTAACACCCACCTAATGTCTTGATCCGGCAGCATCTCTAAGTATTCGATACATTCAACTGCATTGTTCGACAGACCCTCTCCATTGACTCGCTTATGATGCGTGATTACCCAGTTGTACCCAACTACTGGCAAACTTTCCGAAACGGATGCTCGTCTCTGAAAATGTTCTAGGGCCCAGATATGCAAAACTATATTAGCCCCGTAAAAGAACTTTTTCCCTTTCTGGCAGTTGGTACAAGCTAGAAAAATGTCCGCAAGGATAGTCGGGATTATGGTGCATTGTTTACCTCGGATTCCTGAAAAGAGGTCTTGTATAACCTTTGCTACCTTGAAAGCTATTTTCTGATCTCTTCTTGGGAAGAAATAAGCTCCAGCCATAACTATTCCATACACCACTGGCCTTTTGCGTTCCCAAACATCCTTGGATGTGAATGAAAAATCCTCCCTATATCTCTCGAACCCGTTTCGTAGCGCAAAAAGCTCAAACAAAATGTTCACGGCGACGCCCTGATCTGACCCTCGCAATACCGACTCTTTCAATCCTATGATCTTGCAAAATTCTATCTTGTCTGAAATGGACGGGAAAATCAAGGCGGTTCCATGCAAAGGTAAATTGAAGAGGCCAGCTATTTCCTCAAGTGTCACTGTCATGTGCTTATTGCCTACCCTAAAGGCCGAACATTTTGGATCCCACAGATGTACTAATGCCTCTACTAGATAGCCATTGGACTTGATCTCCTTAAGGTCTCCAATTGGTCCTAAATGTTGAGCTATTTGATGTAATTCACTGGGTAGCATAAGGGCAGGCCATCTTTGAATCTCGACCGATGGTATCAACAACTGGTAGATTCGACGGGGGCAATCCATCTAAAAATGGAAAAGGCGGGTTGTCAATTACCTTACCTACGAGTCCCAATATCCGGTTGGCAAGAATTTAAACGTGCAATCCCTTGAAGGGTTATGTACCCACGGGAAAAATCAAGGTGAGTTTAATCCTAACAGCGGGATTCCCTAAGTGGCATTCCCTCTATGGCTCATGCATGATGCCAATTTATCAAAGCGAATAAATATGCAGTATACAAAATGTAACCTAAAGGGACCCCTTTTGTCGCCGGGGTGAGCCTAGAATGAAATGTATTTATGGTGCTAATGGGAAGTATTGAATTTAAACGTGTCACATCAAATAGGGTAGGCTCCTAGAGAGTACCATGCCAGGACTCTTATTTCCTTAGGCTTATGAGTGCAATGAAGACAAAAAACCAATAAAAGTTAGTTCAATCAGATAAATACACATAACACATTGTAGCAAATCAATACAAAGAGATAAAGCAATAAAAGGAACAGAGGGGTTGAACCCCTCCCCTCGTGAATAGTGCCCCTAACAGGGTAAGGCAGACTCTATCCTAGGTAAAACTATCATGGATGCATGAGGCTGGGGCTCACTAATGCATCTAGACTTGATAGGTTTTAGGTCCCCGAGCCTTCAAACTTGGAAACCAAGGGTCATCAATCCCAAGGTTCTTTGTCAGTGGCTCGAGCGATTCCCCAGACATTGCTACGCACACATCGTGTCACGGCTACATGTCATGAGTGAATCTATCGAAAATCCTCAACCTTCAATTAAAAGCTAAAGGCTATGAACCCAAAGTTTAAAATGGAAGATTGAGTGACCCCTCGGATCAAGCTACGCACACATCGTGTAGTGATCACAAGTCCAAGTGAGTCGCCTAAAATCCTAATAGGGAGGAGTGGCGTGACAAGCCACTAAAAGAAAAATAAATGAGGGGTGAAAAATTAAAGCGTATGCACGTATGCTAGTGCTCGTTTGGAGGGGAGGGATCAAGAACCAACGCGAGGCTCTAGGAAAATATCCCCCCACCCAAATGCAATGGAAGGTGCGAGATCACATCACATAAATAAACCATCCATCCACCACATCAATCGTACGCAAATGGGTAAGGGAGTAGGTTGATACGCACGAAATGTAAAAAATCCTAAAAAGGAAAAGTGCAATCCTAAACATCCAAATGTAATATATAAGAAGGTTAAAAGAAGAAAATAATCGACTAAATCAAATGCTCGGACTTTCTAAGTCTCCAGTGGAGTCGCCAACTATCGCGCCCCATTTTTTATAAGAAAAATAAATGGTTTTAAAAAAGTGAATTTTTGATTTGAAAAATGAATTTTTGATTTAAACAGAAAAATGGGCCTAAATGGGACTTGTAATGCGACGATTTGACCCAAAATAATAATTTAAAAAGGGTTTTTTAAAAACAAAATCGGAGTCGCCACTTGGTATAGAGTTAAGGCGTTGACACCTAAAAATGAATTTTTCAAAGGAAAGAGTAGAAAAACCCCATTTAAGCGACTCCTAGTCTACGTAAATCAAAGAAAAAGGTTCGGGAGTCACATTTGAAGAAAGGGAAGGCAAGGATAAAAATCCGAGGCACCCTTTCGACCTAGCCAAGGCTAGTTGCGTGATTTAGTCAAAGATTTTCTTGTTTTAACCTAAAGATTTATCACATTTGGACGCACTATATGAATGCAAACCCTAGACCTAGGGGGGCATCGGGGGTCAAAATTTCTCTTCAAAGTTTGAATGATGCCAATCACATTAATTGTGATGCCCAATAATGACCCTTTGGAGAAGTCACGAATAATTCAAAAAATATGAGACTCTAAGAAAAGAAATAAAATAAAATAATTATACAAATATACATGTCTTAAAGGAATGCATCATGTCGGGTATGGGAGACTAATGTTCGTGACTCAATTTTCCCTTTAATAGAGGGAATACGAGCGTGCTAAGGCTAGAAAGCCAAACTCGTCCATATCCTATATTCAAGGGGTTATTCCCTAATCTAATCAAGCAAATGAACTAATCTACCCCCCTAATTTCCTAAATGAGATGCAAATCTAAATGTTATATACATAGGGGTAAGGGATATTTTATTAGGGGAAATATTATGTGAAAATGATAAAGATCCTAAAAATGGAAGAATATGCATGAAGTGTAATGTAATCATACAAACATGATCTAGCGAGGGAGGTCCCTAAGGGTCTAGTATTGGACTAGCCCATGTCTATGAATCCTCACTAGCATTGGACTAGTGGGAAATCGGAACAAAGAGCCACAACTAGCGTTGGACTAGTGTGGTGACGGGAAAGGAATCACAACTAGCGTTGGACTAGTGCGATAACGTCATTAATTGATTATAACCTCATTAAAGCATAATAAAGCGAGTAAACACATAATGTCACATAAACACATAACACATAATCATGATATCTAGATGCAAAACCCTAAGAAAGCGATAACACATAGCACGTAAGCATGCAAGTCACACAAGCGAAAAGAAAGCGAATAAAACCCTAGCTATTACATTTGAGGGGGGGCCCTACTACAATCTAATGGGGGAAAAAAATAAGATTAAATAAAATAATCCTAACTATTACAACTTGGCATTTAAATGCCTTTCAAATAATCAAAATGAACTAAAATAAATATACGAAATTAAGACGACTAAAGCGAATAAATAAATAAAATGAAAACATTCAAAAGGCTTGCAATTAAACACATAAATCACATAAGTACACATAGGGTCAAATAAAGTAAAAATGAGGAATAGAGTGTACCTCCCTTGAGTTGGTGTCCTAATGAAATGAATTTACTTATTTACCCTCCAAAATAAAGAAAAGGGTCAAGGCATCACTTTAATTAAGAACTAATTACATGAAACAAAAAAATTAAATACAAAAGTGAAAATTAAACACAAAGTAAAAATTAAATATGGAACAAACCATTCATGTGTAAGCAAACACGGTCCCAAATAAAGAGTTTCAAGAGTCTAAAATGGAATACTAAATTTAATGGTTTAAGGTGGAATCCATCACAATCAAATGCTAAAATCACAAAAGAAGAATGGAAAGTTATTTATTACGATTAAATGACAAATTTAGCTAAGAAAATTTAAATCAAATGGAAACCAAGACTATAAATTCTTCCAAATTATTAAGCTTTCATTATTTTATCCTAAAAAAAATCCATTGAAATCTGTCCACAATTCACATGAAAATATATCAAGGCAAACTATCATGTAAAAAGGGATCCAATTGATTAATCTTTTCAATCTTATGGGCAATAGAAGCATTAAACACAAATCAAGGGGTCAAAGTGCGATTTTCGAAGCATCTTTCCATGCAAACTTCATGCAACCACCGAAAACACTCTCTGCAACAAACCATTACTAATGAAAGCTTTCTGCAATCAAACAAACTTTCGGCAGGCAATTTCGCACAGCACTTTTGGACTAATCCCAACCAAACATGGCTAACATTTCTTAGAAATGCAATTCATGGAAGCATTTCATGCAAGCAACAACGGCGAAACCAGCTTCTGCAACCGAGAGTGCAGCTTGTTGTAGACTCATTTTCAAACTCAGATTTCGAACCAAACACACAGCTTTGCTCGAAAATTTTTCAACCGAAAATCATAATTTGAAACTAAGCAACAAGACACATAACTTCAACATCCAAACAAGCAAGAAACATAGAAGATACTGACGCAAAATTCTGGAAGAACATTCATGTAAATGGTTTGGCAACCCGAAATTTATTTTCCAACAAGTATGTGATCCTGATTCAAGTGGTTTGGACTCCAAACATGCAAACTCAACACCAATCAATCACTGCCCCTTTCCACACCAAATTAACCATCAAATTAGGATGGCCAAGGCTTGGTGAGTGGTCATGGAGAAGAAAACAACAAAACAGATGCATCAGCCTCTGCTCTGCTGCGCATTTTGCCGCTTCATACTAGCATGGATGAAATGCCGAGAACAAATGTGCAAAAACTTCATTATTCATCAATCAAACTCACACATCTGCAAACACAAATCCTAACATAGCTTAAACATGGATGCCTGCCCCTAACTATCCCAAACGAGATGATCCAGGCCCAAGAAAATAAGAATAACAACAATGCAGCAAAGAAACTTAGCAGAAACGTACGTTCATGCCGTTTTTCACTCAACCCAGATGTCTCATGCCATCTCAAGCTAGAATCAGTAAACTCATCAACTGAGATACATTAGAAGCCGTAACCCATTCTAGTGAACATCCTTAGCCGTTGAAAAATCACACAAAGGACAATAACATGGCAGTCGCAAAGGCAAGGAAAATGAAATGAGCTTCTGATGGAACCAACAGTGATATCATCAGGAGCCAGAAACAACAAAAGTTCCCTACCACATAATCAAAGAAAACAGACCAAACCCATACACTAAGCCATTACAAGATGCAAAAGACCGCACAACAGAAGTGAAAGAACCAACAAAAATAAGGCAACAAACAAGGAAATCAGCACATCTGAACCAGCGCAAGCAAGACTGCATTTTTCTAACGAAAATATGAACTGAACCCTTCCAAAATGTAGAAACATCACCATGAAAGTTAGCCTTCCTAAACCTATTGCCCAAATGCCAGATTAAGCACCCACAACAGAAAGTGAATTCTGAGTTGAGAGGGAGTGACTTGCAGATTCAAATTCATTCACAAATCTTGAGTTCGTTATTAACCAGGAGAAAAACAGTAAAACTCTACCCAATAGGTCATAAAAAAAAATCAGATGCAGTGATATGGAGCCGGAATCTGAATCAATCAAGGATCGAAAACGGAAGGAAGGAAGACAAATCATGAGCACAGAATCAAGGATCGAAACTTTTGGTTGCGGAGGAGGAGTATGTGCAGGCAGAGGAGGATAAGAGAACGAAGTTACCTTGAGGGATGATCGAGCTCTGCAGTGGACCAACGAGACCTGCCGCAACCTGGATGAAGGAAACCGTAAGTGAAGGTATGGAGATCCGGCAACCCCGCGTTCCTTTGCTCCTTTTCCAGTTTTCTTTTCTCCGCTGCAAGGCTTTCTTGCTCTCACTGTTTTCCTCTCACCCTCACAAACTCTCCTCCCTTCTGATTTTTCTCCCTCGTTCTTATCTTACCCTTACTTCTTTCTAAAACTCTCGGCTTTTCCTTTCTATCCAACTCCGCCCTCTTTTCTCTCGCTTCGTCAGCCGTCCTCCGTTTCACTCTTTTCCCTCGTTTGTCTCTAGCCGTCCCTTTTGCTCTCTTTTCAACCTCAAACCCTAGCCGTCACTCCTCCTATTTCCAAAACCCAGCCGCTGTACCTTTTTTCCTTCTTTTTTACCCCCCAGCTTCATGGCTTTATATAGGCATCAGCCATCCCTCAAACCTAGCATCTACGGTGCCCTTTTTTCTGCATTTTTCTGTGATTCTCCGGGAGCCTTTAGATGGCTTTTGTTTTCTCAAAATTTTTGAGTTGTCGGATGAAGGGCCAGATGGCCTTGTACTATGCCAATCTGATAGAGCAAAATATCGGGCAAAAATGACTGGAAAACCCACTGGAAAAAAGAGCTGCATTTTTGTTTCTTGCATTCTGTTGGCACGCTGCTGGTTCCGCGTTTTTTCAAAGCATATCATTAATTCCTTTACTGGATTTTTCCTTTCTCTCCAATGAGTTAATAATAGTGAAAATAATGATTTTAACTGGAACAAGATAAAAATAAAATTTAAACAAAGTCAACTACAAAGGAATCAGAATGCCGGAATTTTGTGTTTGATTGATGATGAGTATTTTCAATGAATTAATAAAGGAAAATGATTTTTCTTGATCACAAATCGAAACAACGCAAAGGCAGCGAAAGCCAAAAATGCTAAAAATAATTTTTTCCCTTTTTCCTTTTTTTTTTCTTTTTTTTTTGCAATTTCTTTTTATTTTCACTAATTCCAACAAAATTTCATAAATTGAATCTAAAGAATTAAAGTATATTTTTGTGAGTAATTTTTCCTCTTTTCTGATGAATTTTGCGCTAAAGTGTCTTAGAAAAATGAAAATAAAAAGAGACAAAAATAAATAATGATAACTAACATGAAAAAAAAATAACAAATAAAAAATAAACTAAAAATTTGGTGTCTACAGTTTGCCCCTCTTTGTCTGAGTTTCGAAGAAACTCGAGACAAAGACGTAGACACCAAATACTTACCTACAGTTATTCCACTGTGAGTTGGAACCTGTAAACTCAAAAGGTCAGTGGGATGAATACCCGAGCCTGTTTTCATCTGTCATTTGGTCAGTGGGATGACTACCCGAGCCTGCCTTCAATTGGTCAATTGGTCAGTGGGATCCGTACCCGAGCCTACCTTCCTTTTTTGGTCAATGGGATGAATACCCGAGCCTGCCTTTAATTGGTCAATTGGTCAGTGTTGTGCAAGACTTTTGTAGAATTTCAGAATGAGAGACAAACGATTTCTTCTAAAAACTGCCCCAGTGTAATGCGATTGAACTATCGGACCTGTAAGAAAAGAAATAAGGATAGATAACACCGCCACCATTCGATCAACCCCTTCTTCAAGAGATGTGTAAACATGAGTATTTTGGACTTCTTTGTTGACGTAGCGAGCACTCCAACCTTGCCCTGTGAACAATATCAAACTTCTATAATTTCTCGTACTTAACCCAACATATCATTGAGTATCCATTTATCTTCGATAACTTATAGGGATTGCCATTGATAAAAACAAGAGGAACTAATAGGACCATAAAACACATGAAAAAATATTCTAATTGCATGTAATGATGAAAATTCTAATAATATAAACACAACTATCCCCTTTATTGAATGAAGAATCATTTCAAATAAATAAACTTATATACTCAAATTCAAAAAGCTTGTGTTTGATAAATCGATCATTTGAGTTCTCGAACTAAAGTGCCACTTTTGACCCTTTGGATATCAATCTTCGGAAGTTCAATGCTTGACGAATAGAACCACAATGTGAGGAGAAATTCCAACGAACTAGGTCACCAGCTCTTCGGATCCAAACCCACTTTTCCTTATGAAACCCTACCTCAGCGCCCTTTCGGGTTTTCACTAAGGTTGCCCCCGCCCATTGTTGTTTTTTCTCTCTTTCTTTTTCCTTTTTCTCTTTTCTTCTTCTTTCTTTTTCCTCTTTTTTTTTCTTTTCTTTTCTTTCTTTTTCTCAAGGTGCCCTTGCGGGTTTACACCTAACAAACAAATCTTGTCTACCGCCCGCACTAATTCAGAAATGCGTTTTGAAAAACAATGGCATCAGTGTAACAATCCTTCCCTTGCAAGATAGGTGAAGGTGTTTTCTTGACATCATATGCCATTTGATTAGAAATTATCCTAAGAAGGCAATGTAGAGAACAGAAGTCAGGACTTTTGGTTTCTGTAATAGGGTCTGGTGGGGTGCTTAGAAAAGGTTGAGGCTTGAAGGCGAATTTACGAATGTTTAGATTTTCTGAGATCGCATTTTCAAATTAACTCTACTAATAATTGCCCCAGTTTATTCTCAATTGAGATTTTCCTTTAATTTTCTTCATTTTGTTCCTCTGTCACTTCTACCCCTTTTTTCTTTTTTTTTTTCAACTCGAAATTTGCCCCAGTGTGGGGTTTGCGATTCTTAGGGGTTGCCAAGCAAAATAATTTGCTCTGAAGGCTCAAAAGGGATAACTAGGGGTAGAATGTTTGATTGAAAAGGAAGAAGGCCTGACTTTTCATTCCATTCTTTACATCAACCTTAAAAGGAAAATTCCATTTATCATATGAAAAATTTCTTACACATATCCGAATTGATTGGTTGAGGGAACACTTGCCCATCCATTTCTGCGAGAATGAGTGCTCCTCCGGGTAAAACTTTCTGGACAATAAAAGGGCCTTGCCAATTTGGTGCAAATTTCCCCTTAGCTTCCTCTTGTACTGGCAAAATGTGTTTCAACACCTTATCTCCTTCTGTGAATATCCGTGGTCGGACCTTCTTATTGTAAGCACGGGCTACCCTTTTTTGATAGCATTGACCATGACAAATGGCATTTAATCTTTTTTCATCAATTAAAGATAACTGCTCGTGACGTTGTCTAATCCAATCAGCCTCATCTAGCTTGGCCTCCATTAAAATGCGTAATGAAGGGATTTCGACCTCGACTGGCAGCACTGCTTCCATCCCATACATGAGGTTGTAGGGAGTTGCCCCAGTAGACGTCCGTATAGCAGTTCTATATGCCATTAATGCATAAGGGAGCTTCTCGTGCCAATCACGATGTCTTTCAATCATCTTACGGATTACCTTCTTCAAGTTCTTATTCGCGGCCTCAACAGCTCCATTCATCTGTGGTCTATAAATAGAGGAATTCCTATGCCTGATTTTGAACTATTCACACAATCCATCTACCATATCATTGTTGAGATTCTTGGCATTGTCAGTGATTAATGTCTCTGGTATTCCAAAACGACAAATGATGTGCTTTCTTAGAAAGTCCGTCACCACCTTCTTAGTCACATGCTTATAAGATTCAGCTTCGACCCACTTGGTGAAGTATTCAATTGCCACCAGAATGAACCGATGCCCATTTGAAGCGGGAGGGTCAATTGCTCCGATTACATCCATACCCCACATCGAACATGGCCAGGGAGCAGTCATACTATGCAATTCTGTGGGGGGAGTGCGCATAACATCTCCATGCAATTGACACTTTACGCATTTCCTGACAAAAACTACACAATCATGCTCCATAGTAAACCAAAAATATCCGGTCCTCATGATCTTCTTTGCTAATAAATGGCCATTCATATGTGATCCGCACACTCCACTATGTACTTCTTTCATTAGGTATTCTGCTTCATCTTCATCAACACACCTTAGAAGGCCCAAATCTGACGTCCTCTTGTATACAACCTCTCCGTTTAGGAAAAATCTGGAAGACAATCTGCGCAAGAAGCCCTTAGCAGTTGTATCGGTCCCAGGGGGATAGGATCCTGTTTTGAGAAATTCCTTGATATCGTTGTACCAGGGGCGGCCATCGGAAGACCTTTCCACAACTAGGCAGTGAGCAGGCTTTTCTTGTAGATGAATCTGGATAGGGTCAATTACCAACTCATCCGGATGTTGAATCATTGAAGATAAAGTGGCCAATGCATCGGCAAAGACATTTCTGACACGGGGAATATGCCGAAACTCCAAACTCCTAAATTTATTTGCTAACTCCAGTAAGCTGCAATGATAGGGCAAGATCTTTGAATCCCGAGTGATCCACTCCTTGAGAGTCTGATGTACAAGCAAATCTGAATCGCTGAACACTAGTAAATCCTTAATCTCCATTTCTAACGCCATTTTTAACCCAAAAATGCAAGCTTCATATTCAGCCATATTGTTGGTACAGAAAAATCGGAGCTTGGCCGAACCAGGGTAATGCTTTCCTTCAGGCGATACTAGAACAGCTCCAATACCAGCCCCGAAGGAATTTGATGCACCGTCAAAGAACAACCTCCACTCCGGGCATTGATCATTCATATCTTCTGCTATACCCACGAACAGGGCCTCCTCATCCGGAAAATAAGTGTGAAGCGGTTGATAATCATCTTTCAACGGATTTTCAACCAAATGATCGGCCACAGCCAGGCCCTTGATAGCCTTCTGCGTGGTAAAAATAATATCAAACTCCGAAAGAATCATCTGCCATTTTGCCATACGTCCTGTCGGCATAGGCTTTCCCAACAGATATTTCAAAGGGTCGAAGCGGGAAATGAGGTAAGTAGTATGACTGAGCAAGTAATGCCTCAACTTTTGTGCGGCCCAAGCTAAAGCGCAGCAACTCCTTTCCAGAAAAGAATAGTTGGCTTCATACGCAGTGAACTTCTTACTGAGGTAATAGATGGCTTGCTCCCTCTTCCCCGATTCGTCGTGTTGTCCCAATACACACCCCATAGCTTCGTCCAACACCGATAGATACATGATCAAAGGTCGTCCAGGTTTAGGTGGTACTAAAACTGGAGGGTGCAATAAATAGTCCTTGATCTTATCAAACGCCTGCTGGCATTCTCCACTCCAACGCAATGGCACATTTTTCTTCAATAATTTGAACAAAGACTCACACGTATGGGTCAACTGAGCGATGAACCTCCCGATAAAATTAATCTTCCCTAAAAAACTCTTTACGTCCTTTTGCGTTCTTGGTACTGGCATTTCACGAATGGTTTTAATCTTTGTCGGATCTATCTCAATACCCTTCTTACTGACAATGAATCCCAATAACTTTCCGGCAGGGGCCCCAAATGCACATTTTGCAGGGTTTAGCTTCAAATCATATCTTCTCAATCTTCCGAATAACTTTTCCAAATCAATCAGATGATCCTCCGCTCTCATGGATTTGATGATGATGTCGTCCACGTAAACCTCCATCTCCTTATGAATCATATCACGGAACAGGGTGGTCATGGTCCTTTAGTAAGTGGCTCCGGCATTTTTCAATCCAAATGGCATTACCCGGTAGCAAAATGCCCCCCATGGCGTGATAAAAGCAGTTTTCTCCCTATCTTCCTCTGCCATTAAGATCTGGTGATACCCAGCGAAACAGTCAGCAAATGATTCAATCTCATGCCCTGCGGTATTGTCCAAAAGAATATGAATGTTCAGCAACGGAAAATCATCTTTCGGGCTGGCTTTATTAAGATCCCTGTAATCGCCACAGACTCGCACTTCTCCACTTTTCTTTGGAACAGGTACAGGGTTTGAAAGCCAAATGGGATAATGAGACACCATAATGATTCTAGCATTGAGCTGCTTCTCGATTTGCTCCTTAATTTTGAGGCTCATGTCTGGCTTAAACTTGCGAGGTTTTTGTTTCACTGGTGGAAAATTCGGATCGGTTGGCAATCGATGGACCACTATATCTGTTGAAATTCCAGGCATATCATTATAGGACCAGGCAAACACATCTTGAAACATGGTCAAAAACTCAATCATTTCTTTTCTCTGTTTCTTATTCAAGTGAATGCTAATTTTTATCTCCTTAACCTCAATCTCAGTGCCAATATTAACAACTTCTGTTCTTCTAAGTTCGGTTTGGATTTCTCCTCATACTGTTCAAAATCCTTTAATAAAAACTCAGATTCTTCCTCGTTATCACTCTCGTCTTGAATTTCGGATTCCAAAATTTCAAAGTCGTGAGGGATATCGAGATCACAATCATCAAATTCCAGAATAGTGATATCCAAAGGGTCAATGTGTTTTATTTTTGGCCATCGAAATTCCCTGCAGGAGGGAAGGAGATCACTGGTCCAGTTCTTCATTGCTTCAATAGGCACCTCTGGAAATCCTGGGTCCTCCAACGGCTCCCCTTCAGAAATAACCCCCACAAATAGCTCAGATAATCCAACCTCCACTTCCTCGATCGAGTCTACTTCAGATCTAATCACCTCTGATGGGTAAGGAAAAGTACAATATAATGGTGGGATATTCATGATAAGCTGCCTCCCTTCCTTCTCCGCCCTTTTGCGATCCGACATTTCTTTCTTATCTCTGGCGGTAGGTTGAAACCCTAATCCAAAGGTATGCTTCTTTCCTTGAAGTTCTATTGGCTCCAAAACCCCTTGTAGGTTGCGCCCAAGACCCTTGCCTATTTCATAACCTCCTCGAATTAGCTCCTTGGCCATCATAACACTGGCTTCAGGTAAATTCACTTCCACTGCCGCCTTGTCCTTGGATGCCTTACCCACCGAAACAATGTCAGCTACATGGTGAGGGGAAACCAGAGTTTTTCTATCGCCATCATCTTCCGATGTAGGATTGATGATCATAGTGCAATCTTCCTCAGCAAATATCGTAATCAACTGGCCATTCACCACAAATCTCAACATTTGATGGAGTGAAGAAGGTATAGCGCCTGAAGTATGAATCCAAGGCCGTCCGAGAAGAACATTATAAACACTTGAGAAGTCCATGACTTGGCACATAACTTGAAACTGGGCAAGTCCGATTTTCAGCACCAAATCCACTTCCCCCATTGATTCCCTTTTCGCGCCATCAAATCCTCTCACCACAATGGCAGATGGCCGAAGTTTAGCTTCCTGAAATCCCAACTTAACCAAAGTGTTCCAAGGACAAATATTAAGAGCAGACCCATTGTCTATCAAGACCCTTGGCAATAACTTCCCATTACAACGGACTGAGATATATAATGCTTTATTGTGCCCAATCCCATCCGAAGTCAAATCTTCATCAGAAAAAGAAATTTGATTTGAAGCCAAAACATGTTCTACTACATGAGTGAATTTATCCACAGAAATATTCTTAGGCACTTGAGCCTCAGTTAGGACCTTGAGTAAAGCTTCTCGATGAAGTTCCGAGGTTAGAAGCAAATTCAATATAGAAATTTGAGCGGGCAACTTATCCAATTGCTCGACCACCTTATACTCACTTTTCTTCAGCATCTTAAGGAAATTGAAGGCCTCTTCATCAGTCACAATTGGTCTTGTCGGAACAGCATTTTCTTTCGCTTTTGAGGGCTCATCAACTGCGGGTTCCCCTATGATTCTTCCAGATCTAGTAATGGCGTCCACTTCCTTTCTGGGCACCTTTT
>NW_020863351.1:0-52566 GCF_003713205.1 Coffea eugenioides | reverse complement strand
CAAGCCATGAAAATCCTAAAACCTAGAAAATAATAAATTTCGCCCTCGAAATTTCTCTCCTTAACTCACGAAAAGGTTAGGGTATTTCGTTCGCATTTCTTCTTCCACTTCCCATGTAGCTTCCTCTACCCCATGGTTTCTCCACAGTATCTTCAACAATGGAATCTGCTTGTTTCTTAGCTCTTTGACTTTTCGGTCAAGCACTTGGACAGGTTTTTCTTCGTAAGCAAGCGATTCGTCCACGTCGATCTCCTCTGGTTGTAAGACATGGGAGGGGTCGGGATAGTACTTCTTGAGCATTGAAATGTGGAAAACGTCGTGAATTCTCAAGAGACTTGACGGCAGTTCTAGTTTATACGCTACCGCACCTATCCTCTGCAAGATCTTGTAAGGTCCGACAAACCTCGGTTGAAGCTTCTTTCCTTTGCCTGCCTTGACACTCCGTAAAGGGGTGACTTTAAGAAATACATGGTCTCCAACCTCGAACTCCAAATCTTTCCTTCGATTGTCTGCGTAGCTCTTTTGTCGGCTTTGAGCTGTTTGGAGTCGTTGCCGTATCAACTTGACCTTTTCTCGAGCTTCCTCCATCCAAGGAATAGTTGCTGGATCCAATGCCTTCCTCTCGCCAACTTCATCCCAATAGATTGGTGATCGGCATTTTCGTCCATATAGTGCTTCATATGGAGCCATTTGAATCGACGAGTGGTAGCTGTTGTTGTATGCAAACTCTACTAAGGTCATGTGTTGACCCCAGTTGCCTCCAAAATCTAGAATGCAAGTTCGTAGCATGTCCTCGAGAGTTTGAATGGTTTGTTCCGATTGTCCATCCGTCTGAGGGTGATAGGTGGTGCTTAGATTCAGTGTGAGAACCCGTAATTTATTATTTTCTAGGTTTTAGGATTTTCATGACTTGTTTTCTGCATTTTCGTGATTAGAAACATTTCGAGATAATTTTAAGGAGCAGATATAATTTTTAGATGATTTTTCTAGTATCAAATAGATTTTGAGAAATTAAGAGCGTATACCGGACGTGGGACCCACTAGTACGAGAAGTTCGGAGAAATTCGGCCAACTAGGTTAAGTTTTGAATGCTGGAATTCATTAGTGTGAGAACCCGTAATTTATTATTTTCTAGGTTTTAGGATTTTCATGGCTTGTTTCTGCATTTTCGTGATTAGAAACATTTCGAGATAATTTTAAGGAGCAGATATAATTTTTTGATGATTTGGAGCAAACTTGAAGAGTTTTCTTCCTTGTGCTTAGAGTAAGAGAGAGAGAAAGAGAGAAAGAGAGAGCCGGCCACTTATGGAGGATTTTTGATGATTTTTGGTCATTTTTTGGTTTTATTTAGTCACAAAAAAATGGTAAAAGAACCATGAAAGTTTTCCTAAAGTAACCCATATCAAATGGTGAACACTTTTCACCCTTATTAATGCTTACCGAACAATAAATGTCTCTCTTTTTACCAATCCAAAACATATAAAAGGCAATCCTCAATGACAATAAATACTCTTAAAACACCCGGTAATGTTCCACAAAGAACATATCAAAACTTAACCATAGTTAGGCTCGAAAATTTTTACGACGTTCTAACCACTAGTGAGTCCCACGTACCGAGAAGAATATACGCTCTTAATTTCTCAAAAAATCTATTTAGATAACCTTTAGAAAAAAATCATCCTAAAATATATAATCATAACTTCCTTATTAATCTCGAATGTTCTATATACACCAGAAAATTGCCCAGAAAAACAAGCCATGAAAATCCTAAAACCTAGAAAATAATAAATTTCGCCCTCGAAATTTCTCTCCTTAACTCACGAAAAGGTTAGGGTATTTCGTTCGCATTTCTTCTTCCACTTCCCAGGTAGCTTCCTCTACCCCATGGTTTCTCCACAGTATCTTCACCAATGGAATCTGCTTGTTTCTTAGCTCTTTGACTTTTCGATCAAGCACTTGGACAGGTTTTTCTTCGTAAGCAAGCGATTCGTCCACGTCGATCTCCTCTGGTTGTAAGACATGGGAGGGGTCGGGATAGTACTTCTTGAGCATTGAAACGTGGAAAACGTCGTGAATTCTCAAGAGACTTGACGGCAGTTCTAGTTTATACGCTACCGCACCTATCCTCTGCAAGATCTTGTAAGGTCCGACAAACCTCGGTTGAAGCTTCTTTCCTTTGCCTGCCTTGACACTCCGTAAAGGGGTGACTTTAAGAAATACATGGTCTCCAACCTCGAACTCCAAATCTTTCCTTCGATTGTCTGCGTAGCTCTTTTGTCGGCTTTGAGCTGTTTGGAGTCGTTGCCGTATCAACTTGACCTTTTCTCGAGCTTCCTCCATCCAAGGAATAGTTGCTGGATCCAGTGCCTTCCTCTCGCCAACTTCATCCCAATAGATTGGTGATCGGCATTTTCGTCCATATAGTGCTTCATATGGAGCCATTTGAATCGACGAGTGGTAGCTGTTGTTGTATGCAAACTCTACTAAGGTCATGTGTTGACCCCAGTTGCCTCCAAAATCTAGAATGCAAGTTCGTAGCATGTCCTCGAGAGTTTGAATGGTTTGTTCCGATTGTCCATCCGTCTGAGGGTGATAGGTGGTGCTTAGATTCAGTGTGAGAACCCGTAATTTATTATTTTCTAGGTTTTAGGATTTTCATGACTTGTTTTCTGCATTTTCGTGATTAGAAACATTTCGAGATAATTTTAAGGAGCAGATATAATTTTTAGATGATTTTTCTAGTATCAAATAGATTTTGAGAAATTAAGAGCGTATACCGGACGTGGGACCCACTAGTGCGAGAAGTTCGGAGAAATTCGGCCAACTAGGTTAAGTTTTGAATGCTGGAATTCATTAGTGTGAGAACCCGTAATTTATTATTTTCTAGGTTTTAGGATTTTCATGGCTTGTTTTCTGCATTTTCGTGATTAGAAACATTTCGAGATAATTTTAAGGAGCAGATATAATTTTTTGATGATTTGGAGCAAACTTGAAGAGTTTTCTTCCTTGTGCTTAGAGTAAGAGAGAGAGAAAGAGAGAAAGTGAGAGCCGGCCACTTATGGAGGATTTTTGATGATTTTTGGTCATTTTTGGTTTATTTAAGTCAAATGGTAAGACCATGAATAGTTTTCCTAAAGTAAACCCACTCAAATGGTGACACTTGTCACCTTTATTAAATGCTTACCTAACTTGTCTCTCTTATACCAATCCACTTAGCATCCTCTACTTATCTCTTAACACCCGGTAAATGAATTCCAGCATTCAAAACTTAACCTAGTTGGTCGAATTTTTCCGAACTTCTCGCACTAGTGGGTCCCACGTCCGGTATACGCTCTTAATTTCTCAAAATCTATTTGTTACTAGAAAAATCATCTAAAAATTATATCTGCTCCTTAAAATTATCTCGAAATGTTTCTAATCACGAAAATGCAGAAAACAAGCCATGAAAATCCTAAAACCTAGAAAATAATAAATTTCGCCCTCGAAATTTCTCTCCTTAACTCACGAAAAGGTTAGGGTATTTCGTTCGCATTTCTTCTTCCACTTCCCAGGTAGCTTCCTCTACCCCATGGTTTCTCCACAGTATCTTCACCAATGGAATCTGCTTGTTTCTTAGCTCTTTGACTTTCCGGTCAAGCACTTGGACAGGTTTTTCTTCGTAAGCAAGCGATTCGTCCACGTCGATCTCCTCTGGTTGTAAGACATGGGAGGGGTCGGGATAGTACTTCTTGAGCATTGAAACGTGGAAAACGTCGTGAATTCTCAAGAGACTTGACGGCAGTTCTAGTTTATACGCTACCGCACCTATCCTCTGCAAGATCTTGTAAGGTCCGACAAACCTCGGTTGAAGCTTCTTTCCTTTGCCTGCCTTGACACTCCGTAAAGGGGTGACTTTAAGAAATACATGGTCTCCAACCTCGAACTCCAAATCTTTCCTTCGATTGTCTGCGTAGCTCTTTTGTCGGCTTTGAGCTGTTTGGAGTCGTTGCCGTATCAACTTGACCTTTTCTCGAGCTTCCTCCATCCAAGGAATAGTTGCTGGATCCAGTGCCTTCCTCTCGCCAACTTCATCCCAATAGATTGGTGATCGGCATTTTCGTCCATATAGTGCTTCATATGGAGCCATTTGAATCGACGAGTGGTAGCTGTTGTTGTATGCAAACTCTACTAAGGTCATGTGTTGACCCCAGTTGCCTCCAAAATCTAGAATGCAAGTTCGTAGCATGTCCTCGAGAGTTTGAATGGTTCGTTCCGATTGTCCATCCGTCTGAGGGTGATAGGTGGTGCTTAGATTCAGTGTGAGAACCCGTAATTTATTATTTTCTAGGTTTTAGGATTTTCATGACTTGTTTTCTGCATTTTCGTGATTAGAAACATTTCGAGATAATTTTAAGGAGCAGATATAATTTTTAGATGATTTTTCTAGTATCAAATAGATTTCGAGAAATTAAGAGCGTATACCGGACGTGGGACCCACTAGTACGAGAAGTTCGGAGAAATTCGGCCAACTAGGTTAAGTTTTGAATGCTGGAATTCATTAGTGTGAGAACCCGTAATTTATTATTTTCTAGGTTTTAGGATTTTCATGGCTTGTTTTCTGCATTTTCGTGATTAGAAACATTTCGAGATAATTTTAAGGAGCAGATATAATTTTTTGATGATTTGGAGCAAACTTGAAGAGTTTTCTTCCTTGTGCTTAGAGTAAGAGAGAGAGAAAGAGAGAAAGAGAGAGCCGGCCACTTATGGAGGATTTTTGATGATTTTTGGTCATTTTTGGTTTATTTAAGTCAAATGGTAAGACCATGAATAGTTTTCCTAAAGTAAACCCACTCAAATGGTGACACTTGTCACCTTTATTAAATGCTTACCTAACTTGTCTCTCTTATACCAATCCACTTAGCATCCTCTACTTATCTCTTAACACCCGGTAAATGAATTCCAGCATTCAAAACTTAACCTAGTTGGCCGAATTTTTCCGAACTTCTCGCACTAGTGGGTCCCACGTCCGGTATACGCTCTTAATTTCTCAAAATCTATTTGTTACTAGAAAAATCATCTAAAAATTATATCTGCTCCTTAAAATTATCTCGAAATGTTTCTAATCACGAAAATGCAGAAAACAAGCCATGAAAATCCTAAAACCTAGAAAATAATAAATTTCGCCCTCGAAATTTCTCTCCTTAACTCACGAAAAGGTTAGGGTATTTCGTTCGCATTTCTTCTTCCACTTCCCAGGTAGCTTCCTCTACCCCATGGTTTCTCCACAGTATCTTCACCAATGGAATCTGCTTGTTTCTTAGCTCTTTGACTTTTCGGTCAAGCACTTGGACAGGTTTTTCTTCGTAAGCAAGCGATTCGTCCACGTCGATCTCCTCTGGTTGTAAGACATGGGAGGGGTCGGGATAGTACTTCTTGAGCATTGAAACGTGGAAAACGTCGTGAATTCTCAAGAGACTTGACGGCAGTTCTAGTTTATACGCTACCGCACCTATCCTCTGCAAGATCTTGTAAGGTCCGACAAACCTCGGTTGAAGCTTCTTTCCTTTGCCTGCCTTGACACTCCGTAAAGGGGTGACTTTAAGAAATACATGTTCTCCAACCTCGAACTCCAAATCTTTCCTTCGATTGTCTGCGTAGCTCTTTTGTCGGCTTTGAGCTGTTTGGAGTCGTTGCCGTATCAACTTGACCTTTTCTCGAGCTTCCTCCATCCAAGGAATAGTTGCTGGATCCAGTGCCTTCCTCTCGCCAACTTCATCCCAATAGATTGGTGATCGGCATTTTCGTCCATATAGTGCTTCATATGGAGCCATTTGAATCGACGAGTGGTAGCTGTTGTTGTATGCAAACTCTACTAAGGTCATGTGTTGACCCCAGTTGCCTCCAAAATCTAGAATGCAAGTTCGTAGCATGTCCTCGAGAGTTTGAATGGTTTGTTCCGATTGTCCATCCGTCTGAGGGTGATAGGTGGTGCTTAGATTCAGTGTGAGAACCCGTAATTTATTATTTTCTAGGTTTTAGGATTTTCATGACTTGTTTTCTGCATTTTCGTGATTAGAAACATTTCGAGATAATTTTAAGGAGCAGATATAATTTTTAGATGATTTTTCTAGTATCAAATAGATTTCGAGAAATTAAGAGCGTATACCGGACGTGGGACCCACTAGTACGAGAAGTTCGGAGAAATTCGGCCAACTAGGTTAAGTTTTGAATGCTGGAATTCATTAGTGTGAGAACCCGTAATTTATTATTTTCTAAGCGTTTTAGGATTTTTCATGGCTTGTTTTCTGCATTTCGTGATTAAGAAACATTTACGACGGATAATTTTAAGGAGCAGATATAATTGATAGATTGAGCAAACTTTGAAGGTTTTCTTCCTTTTGCTTAGATAAGAGAGAGAGAAAGAGAGAAGAAGAGCCGGCCACTTATGGAGGATTTTTGATGAATTTTTTTGGTCATTTTTGGTTTATTTAAGTCAAATGGTAAGACCATGAATAGTTTTCCTAAAGTAAACCCACTCAAATGGTGACACTTGTCACCTTTATTAAATGCTTACCTAACTTGTCTCTCTTATACCAATCCACTTAGCATCCTCTACTTATCTCTTAACACCCGCGTAAATGAATTCCAGCATTCAAAACTTAACCTAGTTGGCCGAATTTTTCCGAACTTCTCGCATAGTGGGTCCCACGTCCGGTATACGCTCTTAATTTCTCAAAAATCTATTTGTTACTAGAAAAATCATCTAAAAATTATATCTGCTCCTTAAAATTATCTCGAAATGTTTCTAATCACGAAAATGCAGAAAACAAGCCATGAAAATCCTAAAACCTAGAAAATAATAAATTTCGCCCTCGAAATTTCTCTCCTTAACTCACGAAAAGGTTAGGGTATTTCGTTCGCATTTCTTCTTCCACTTCCCAGGTAGCTTCCTCTACCCCATGGTTTCTCCACAGTATCTTCACCAATGGAATCTGCTTGTTTCTTAGCTCTTTGACTTTTCGGTCAAGCACTTGGACAGGTTTTTCTTCGTAAGCAAGCGATTCGTCCACGTCGATCTCCTCTGGTTGTAAGACATGGGAGGGGTCGGGATAGTACTTCTTGAGCATTGAAACGTGGAAAACGTCGTGAATTCTCAAGAGACTTGACGGCAGTTCTAGTTTATACGCTACCGCACCTATCCTCTGCAAGATCTTGTAAGGTCCGACAAACCTCGGTTGAAGCTTCTTTCCTTTGCCTGCCTTGACACTCCGTAAAGGGGTGACTTTAAGAAATACATGGTCTCCAACCTCGAACTCCAAATCTTTCCTTCGATTGTCTGCGTAGCTCTTTTGTCGGCTTTGAGCTGTTTGGAGTCGTTGCCGTATCAACTTGACCTTTTCTCGAGCTTCCTCCATCCAAGGAATAGTTGCTGGATCCAGTGCCTTCCTCTCGCCAACTTCATCCCAATAGATTGGTGATCGGCATTTTCGTCCATATAGTGCTTCATATGGAGCCATTTGAATCGACGAGTGGTAGCTGTTGTTGTATGCAAACTCTACTAAGGTCATGTGTTCACCCCAGTTGCCTCCAAAATCTAGAATGCAAGTTCGTAGCATGTCCTCGAGAGTTTGAATGGTTCGTTCCGATTGTCCATCCGTCTGAGGGTGATAGGTGGTGCTTAGATTCAGTGTGAGAACCCGTAATTTATTATTTTCTAGGTTTTAGGATTTTCATGACTTGTTTTCTGCATTTTCGTGATTAGAAACATTTCGAGATAATTTTAAGGAGCAGATATAATTTTTAGATGATTTTTCTAGTATCAAATAGATTTTGAGAAATTAAGAGCGTATACCGGACGTGGGACCCACTAGTGCGAGAAGTTCGGAGAAATTCGGCCAACTAGGTTAAGTTTTGAATGCTGGAATTCATTAGTGTGAGAACCCGTAATTTATTATTTTCTAGGTTTTAGGATTTTCATGGCTTGTTTTCTGCATTTTCGTGATTAGAAACATTTCGAGATAATTTTAAGGAGCAGATATAATTTTTTGATGATTTGGAGCAAACTTGAAGAGTTTTCTTCCTTGTGCTTAGAGTAAGAGAGAGAGAAAGAGAGAAAGTGAGAGCCGGCCACTTATGGAGGATTTTTGATGATTTTTGGTCATTTTTGGTTTATTTAAGTCAAATGGTAAGACCATGAATAGTTTTCCTAAAGTAAACCCACTCAAATGGTGACACTTGTCACCTTTATTAAATGCTTACCTAACTTGTCTCTCTTATACCAATCCACTTAGCATCCTCTACTTATCTCTTAACACCCGGTAAATGAATTCCAGCATTCAAAACTTAACCTAGTTGGTCGAATTTTTCCGAACTTCTCGCACTAGTGGGTCCCACGTCCGGTATACGCTCTTAATTTCTCAAAATCTATTTGTTACTAGAAAAATCATCTAAAAATTATATCTGCTCCTTAAAATTATCTCGAAATGTTTCTAATCACGAAAATGCAGAAAACAAGCCATGAAAATCCTAAAACCTAGAAAATAATAAATTTCGCCCTCGAAATTTCTCTCCTTAACTCACGAAAAGGTTAGGGTATTTCGTTCGCATTTCTTCTTCCACTTCCCAGGTAGCTTCCTCTACCCCATGGTTTCTCCACAGTATCTTCACCAATGGAATCTGCTTGTTTCTTAGCTCTTTGACTTTTCGATCAAGCACTTGGACAGGTTTTTCTTCGTAAGCAAGCGATTCGTCCACGTCGATCTCCTCTGGTTGTAAGACATGGGAGGGGTCGGGATAGTACTTCTTGAGCATTGAAACGTGGAAAACGTCGTGAATTCTCAAGAGACTTGACGGCAGTTCTAGTTTATACGCTACCGCACCTATCCTCTGCAAGATCTTGTAAGGTCCGACAAACCTCGGTTGAAGCTTCTTTCCTTTGCCTGCCTTGACACTCCGTAAAGGGGTGACTTTAAGAAATACATGGTCTCCAACCTCGAACTCCAAATCTTTCCTTCGATTGTCTGCGTAGCTCTTTTGTCGGCTTTGAGCTGTTTGGAGTCGTTGCCGTATCAACTTGACCTTTTCTCGAGCTTCCTCCATCCAAGGAATAGTTGCTGGATCCAGTGCCTTCCTCTCGCCAACTTCATCCCAATAGATTGGTGATCGGCATTTTCGTCCATATAGTGCTTCATATGGAGCCATTTGAATCGATGAGTGGTAGCTGTTGTTGTATGCAAACTCTACTAAGGTCATGTGTTGACCCCAGTTGCCTCCAAAATCTAGAATGCAAGTTCGTAGCATGTCCTCGAGAGTTTGAATGGTTCGTTCCGATTGTCCATCCGTCTGAGGGTGATAGGTGGTGCTTAGATTCAGTGTGAGAACCCGTAATTTATTATTTTCTAGGTTTTAGGATTTTCATGACTTGTTTTCTGCATCTGGATTAGAACATTCGAGATAATAATGACAGATATAATTTTAGATGATTTTTCTAGTATCAAAATATGAGAAATAGAGCGTATTACCGGAACGTGGGACCCACTAGGTGCGCAAGAAGTTCGAGAAATTCGCGGCCCAACTAGTAAGTTTTGAAATGCTGGATTTCATTGTGTGAGAACCCGTAATTATTATTTTCTATGTTTTAGGATTTTCATGGCTTGTTTTCTGCATTTTCTGATAGATAAGCACGTTAGATAATTTAAGAGCAGATATAATTTTTTGATGATTTGGAGCAAACTTGAAGAGTTTTCTTCCTTGTGCTTAGAGTAAGAGAGAGAGAAAGAGAGAAAGAGAGAGCCGACCACTTATGGAGGATTTTTGATGATTTTTGGTCATTTTTGGTTTATTTAAGTCAAATGGTAAGACCATGAATAGTTTTCCTAAAGTAAACCCACTCAAATGGTGACACTTGTCACCTTTATTAAATGCTTACCTAACTTGTCTCTCTTATACCAATCCACTTAGCATCCTCTACTTATCTCTTAACACCCGGTAAATGAATTCCAGCATTCAAAACTTAACCTAGTTGGCCGAATTTTTCCGAACTTCTCGCACTAGTGGGTCCCACGTCCGGTATACGCTCTTAATTTCTCAAAATCTATTTGATACTAGAAAAATCATCTAAAAATTATATCTGCTCCTTAAAATTATCTCGAAATGTTTCTAATCACGAAAATGCAGAAAACAAGTCATGAAAATCCTAAAACCTAGAAAATAATAAATTACGGGTTCTCACACTCTCTCCCCCTTAAAAGAATTTCGCCCTCGAAATTTCTCACCTTAACTCACGAAAAGGTTAGGGTATTTCGTTCGCATTTCTTCTTCCACTTCCCAGGTAGCTTCCTCTACCCCATGGTTTCTCCACAGTATCTTCACCAATGGAATCTGCTTGTTTCTTAGCTCTTTGACTTTCCGGTCAAGCACTTGGACAGGTTTTTCTTCGTAAGCAAGCGATTCGTCCACGTCGATCTCCTCTGGTTGTAAGACATGGGAGGGGTCGGGATAGTACTTCTTGAGCATTGAAACGTGAAAAACGTCGTGAATTCTCGAGAGACTTGACGGCAGTTCTAGTCTATACGCTACCGCACCTATCCTCTGCAAGATCTTGTAAGGTCCGACAAACCTCGGTTGAAGCTTCATTCCTTTGCCTGCCGTGACTCTCCGTAAAGGGGTGACTTTAAGAAATACATGGTCTCCAACCTCGAACTCCAAATCTTTCCTTCTATTGTCTGCGTAGCTCTTTTGTCGGCTTTGAGCTGTTTGGAGTCGTTGCCGTATCAACTTGACCTTTTCTCGAGCTTCCTCCATCCAAGGAATAGTTGCTGGATCCAGTGCCTTCCTCTCGCCAACTTCATCCCAATAGATTGGTGATCGGCATTTTCGTCCATATAGTGCTTCATATGGAGCCATTTGAATCGACGAGTGGTAGCTGTTGTTGTATGCAAACTCTACTAAGGTCATGTGTTGACCAGTTGCCTCCAAAATCTAGAATGCAAGTTCGTAGCATGTCCTCGAGAGTTTGAATGGTTCGTTCCGATTGTCCATCCGTCTGAGGGTGATAGGTGGTGCTTAGATTCAGTGTGAGAACCCGTAATTTATTATTTTCTAGGTTTTAGGATTTTCATGACTTGTTTTCTGCATTTTCGTGATTAGAAACATTTCGAGATAATTTTAAGGAGCAGATATAATTTTTAGATGATTTTTCTAGTATCAAATAGATTTTGAGAAATTAAGAGCGTATACCGGACGTGGGACCCACTAGTGCGAGAAGTTCGGAGAAATTCGACCAACTAGGTTAAGTTTTGAATGCTGGAATTCATTAGTGTGAGAACCCGTAATTTATTATTTTCTAGGTTTTAGGATTTTCATGGCTTGTTTTCTGCATTTTCGTGATTAGAAACATTTCGAGATAATTTTAAGGAGCAGATATAATTTTTTGATGATTTGGAGCAAACTTGAAGAGTTTTCTTCCTTGTGCTTAGAGTAAGAGAGAGAGAAAGAGAGAGCCGGCCACTTATGGAGGATTTTTGATGATTTTTGGTCATTTTTGGTTTATTTAAGTCAAATGGTAAGACCATGAATAGTTTTCCTAAAGTAAACCCACTCAAATGGTGACACTTGTCACCTTTATTAAATGCTTACCTAACTTGTCTCTCTTATACCAATCCACTTAGCATCCTCTACTTATCTCTTAACACCCGCTAAATGAATTCCAGCATTCAAAACTTAACCTAGTTGGCCGAATTTTTCCGAGTTTCTCGCACTAGTGGGTCCTGTAGACACCAAATTTTTGGTGAAATTTCATTTTTAGTTTTTTATTTGTTGTATTCATTTTTAGTTTTTAGTTTCCAGTTTTATTTTTATTTTTAAAGTTTTATCATAGAATTTGTTGAAAAAGGGAAAAAGAGAAAAGAAAAGCATTCAAAAAAAATATGATTTAGTCGTTTGTAATTTAAATTCAATGCTTTCTTGAAAGAAAAAAAATGAAAAATGATGAAAAATGAAAGAAAAGATCGAAAATGGTAATTTTGTTATTTTTAGTTTGTTTATTTTGATGTGTTTGTAATTAAAATTTTTGTTTTTATTTAGTTTTACTATTATTTTTTGTTTTTATTAAAAAAAAAAAGAAAAAAGAAAATGATGAAAATTGATAAAAAATGGAAAATTGTGTTTTGTTGATTCTAGTTTATTTAGTTTCTACCCAATGTTAATTAAATTACTTTTTTTTGTTGTTTTTGTTGTTTGTTATCTATTTTTATTATCAGTTTTATTCAATTAATTTCAAAAAGAAAAAAAAAAAGAGAAAAGAAAAAATCAAGGAAAAAATAAAAAAATCAATCCTATTTCTGCCGGTTCCAATTACACTTCACATTCCAGCACTTTCCAGCTCTAAGTCGACACACATCCACTAATGCACACTACTATATCACTCCCAACTCACTACAGCAGTTAAGACAGCACTTCGGTTTCCCTTGTCTGCCACAATCCGAGAGTGAGAAAGAGTGAGAGCCGAACTCTTTGCTTCGTTCTTTTCTGTTCGTGAGCTGAGGGAAAAAGGGTGAGACCTGCTATGTTGTATCTATTCCATCCGTGAGCCGTGAGTGAGTAGCTTCCTTGGAGTATCGACCGAGAGAGAGAGGGAGAGGCCGAACTGCAATTTCTTTTGCTGTTTCTGTTCTGCCGTAAGCTGAGGGAAGAGACCAGGGAACCATCACCTTCTCCGTCAACCTCAGACCAACAACCACCAGCTGCAACCTCAACCAAGCTGCATTTCACCATTTCCAGCTGCAACTCATCAAATCAGAGCCAGCAAACCCCGCGGAAGAAGAGAGCCGAGAGGGAGAAAATTTTCAGACTTTCTGTGCAAGAGCTTAGCTTGCTGTGAGGTAATTTCTGGACTTTTTTAGGTTGATTACTAGTGGAGGAAACTATATGCGAGTTGCATGTGAGGCTTGTACAGTCGGTGGATAGAAATCAAGCCATTAGGAAATTTCTGTTTTGGCTAAGTGTTGCTGCCGAGAAACTGATGAGAGAATGCAGCTGTATTTCTGTTTTTCTAGGACAATCTGAGCACCTAAGTGTACTTAGCCGAATGAAATTGTGATGATTAAGACTATGCATGTTAATTTGTGCATTCGGATGATGTTATGAAGCATGCAGAAATTCTGTTTTGGCTAAATGTCTCTGCCGATGAACTAATTTGGGACATGTAATTTTAATTCTGACTCCATGTGATAATCTGAGCTTAATTGAGGATCCAATTTGATAGATAACCTTTTTATTTGATGTTGCATGTAAGCTACGTGGTCTGGATTTCGGTTACATGACTGGAAATTTTAATGGAATTTGATGGATTGCTGAAACAATTTTTCCAGTTTAGCCGTTGAAGTTGTTTTGGAAATTGCATGGGTATTTTAGAATGAGATTTGCTGGAAAGTGTTTGATTTTCACTGGGTTATGTGTTTAACTAACTTAAGACAAGATGATTAAGCTTTGCATGCAGTTCATTAGTTCGGTTAAGCAAGAAATAAAAATGAACAAGAAAATTGCTGCATTTTTCTTCTTACTGTTTCTTTCCATGGCTGCTTTCTGAGTTTGTACTTCAGCTGCATGTTAATTGTGTTTTGAAGAGAGGAAATGGAAGGTTGGGTGTTGAGTTTGAGTGTTTAAACATCTAAAATATTTGAGCTGCAAAGTTCACGCCCGAAATTCTGCTGCATTTTTTTATCAATTCGGCCAGACTGCATTACCTGCTTCCTGTGAGTGTAGTGGAGAAAGATACTTGACTCACAGTAGCGAATTGGTCGAATTTGATTTTAATAAGGATCTATTGCAGTCTACTTTTATTGATGTTATTACATCTATTTTCTTCTCAAAAGGTCCTAAGGAGGTGTTAAGATTCTTCAATTTTTTTTTGACACTCTTGTTGATGGAAAATCTGTATTCCGAGGGGTTTAGTGTGTGTTTGGAGGATTTTTATATACCAAAGGCTATTATTGAGGCTGTCCAGCAAAGTCTTCAAGATATTTCACCCTTGCTATATCATATGCGCTCAACTCAAAGTGAATCAATAAAATTACAGCAATCTTTTTCCATCTTGCCTAAAAGTTCCACAAGTGTTTTATATAATTTCCTTCTATGTTTTGCTTGTTGGATGTGAGTTTTATTTGTTTCGATTGCTTAATCCAGAGTTTGGACAAATGAAATGGTTATACTTAAGGCTGTCTAGAGCCCATTTGTAAATGAAGCTGCAGCAGACTTCTCCTTTAGTTGTAGCAGTTTTTGAATATCAAATGTTTGCATGTTTTTCTTTCAGAATGTGGCGTGATATCCTGTTAAGTTTTTTAGCCTTTTTAGATGCGGAAGTTCTTATTTTGGTTGCTTAGTTTTCTATTTTGGTGTCTGGGGAACAAAGTTTAGATCAAAATTGGGCATTTGGATGGGAACCTGCGTTTTTGGGAAATAAAATTTCCAGCAAGTTCTATTTTCTGCCGCAATATGGTTCATCATTTGATCTTTCATTTCATTTTAAGGGTTGGTTGTTTATGAAGGGATTGAGTTAACAAAAATGTTCAGTTGTCAAGGGTGTTTGAGAGTTAGTGTTAGTTAGTTAGTTTGTTTAAAATCTGGCATGAAGTTTACAAGAGGAAGCTGCCGAAAGTTTATTGCAGAAACTTGTTTACGTTGTTTTCTTTGTTGCATGAATTTGGCATGTAAAAAGTTTCAAAAAATTGCAAATCAGTCCCCCATGTTCCTTCGCATATTACTAAGGCCCAACTATGTTCTAGTAGCTTACAATTGGGTTCTAAAATAATTGCAATTTGAGTCATGACTTGGCCCCTTCCTTGCTTTTGAGCTCATTCAAGTTGCAATTAGGTGGTTTTTGATGTTTTTGCTTATACTTTACTTTTAAATTGATGCCTTGACCCCTTTATTGTTTTGAAGCCATTTTCCTTCATTTGCTTACCATTAGGGGAAGGTATAACTTTCTTTTATCCTCTTTACTTCTCTCTTACGTGCTCCTACGTGTTACGTGAATTGCATGTCTACTTGGCTTTCTTAAGTTTTCTTTAATTCCTTTCATTTTTAAGTCTTTCTTTTATTTTATTTATGGGGTATGTGTACACCTCTTGGCTTGTAATAGATAGGGCATTGGAGAGCATTTTGTCCATTTTTCCCCCTTCCCCCATTTGTTTTAGTTAGCCCATGTAATAGTTTCATTTGCTTTTGGGGTATTATTTGGTTTGCTATGTGTTTAATTTGCTTTATTAAGCTATTGCATCTAGTCGAGCATGCTAAGTGTTATGTGCTACGTGTTATAAGTGATTTTGCATGTCTACTTGTTTTCTATATTTATAAATGAATGTGATGGATGAATGTATGTTTCCACTAGTCCAACGCTAGTCGGAATTCATAGAATGGGCTAGTCCAACGCTAGACCCTTAGGGACTTCCCCTCGTTAGTACATGTTTGCATGTTCATTACATGTCATGCATTTTTTTTAATTTTATCATTTTGCATGCCCCTCGAACCCCTTTTCCCTCCATTTTAGGATTTTTGCATTTCATACTAGTTATAGGGTCCATTTGCCTGAGAAACCCCCTTGGGTAAGGGAAACGAGCGAGTGTGGCTTCAAAATAGCCTTAGCACGCTAGTTTTTCCTTCTAATCAAAAGGGAAAATTAAAATCACAAAAACTAGAGGTCATTCCCGTACCCGACCTGATGCATTCCTCTAAGTTCATGCATTTTCATATCATTTTCTCACTATTTTCCTCACTAATTATATATTTTAAATCCACATGTCATATTCACACACTTATTCACTTTCTTTACTTTTCACTTCACACATTGCACCTATTTTACTTATATATTTACTATTTTCATTCACTTGCACACGAGCATTTATATTTTTATTCATTTGCACACCTTCACTCTTATCTTATTACTTTTATCATTTTTCTCACTTCACACAAACTCACACTTTCACATGGCATGCATTCCACTCATTTTTCACGTCATTTAGGTTTAGGTGTGACCTCTCCAAAAGGATCATTATTGGGCTTCACAATTAATGTGATTGGCACCACTCAACCTTTGAAGAGAAATTTCCCCCCAATCCCCCTAGGTATAGGGTTTTGCATTCATATAGACATATCCAATATGCGATACATACCTTGGGTAGAAAAATTAGGAAAAATTGGTTTAAGTCACGCAACTAGCCTTGGCTAGGTCGAAGGGGTGCCTTGGATTTTTTATCCTTGCCTTCCCCTTCGTCAAATGTGACCCCCGATCCCTCTTTTGGTTACGCAGACCCAAAAGTTTTCAAAAAGGGTTTATTTACTTTTTTTATTCAAAAACAAAATCATTTTTGGGTGACTTGGTACACCCTAACTCTATACCAAGTGGCGACTCCATTTTTTGATACAAAAAACCCTTTTGAACTTCACTTGGCCAAATCGTCGCATTCTAAGTCCCATGGCCTTTTACTTTTCACTTTGCACACGTTCACACATTACACACCACACACGTTCACCCAATTCGATCGAAAAGTGGGGCGCGACAGTTGGCGACTCCACTGGGGACTTCCTAAGTGGGTCCAAGCATTTGACTTAGCCATTCGTTTCCTTTTTCTACCCTTTTTATGCATTGCATTTGGATATTAGGCTTGCATTTTCCATTTTTAGGGCCATTTGCCTCGCGCGCGTATCCAACTATTCCCTCACTCACGTATGTGTGATTGGTTGATTGAATGTTTACTTGTTATCTCGCGCTTGCATTGCATTTGGGGGGGTGTGTGTCACCTTTAGAGCCTCGCGTGGTTCTCAACCCCTTCCCTCAAAATAGGGGAACACTTCATACGTGCATGTTTACTTGCTTTATCCCATTTTATTTTTATTTTCGTGGGCGTTTCCCACACCGCCTTGTAGGATTAGGATCGATTGCCTTGGGTAGGCGGCTGGTGTGCTCTGCGCCCATAGCGCTACCTAAGGGATCACTCGAGCCACCGATCGAAGGCCCTGGGAGTGATGACCCTTCGCCTTTAGGTCTGAAGGCTTGGGAGCCGAAGCTTTATCGAGTCTAGGCATTAGTGAACCCCAGCCTCATGCATCCATATTAGCATTTTCCTAGGCTAGAGTCAGCCTCACCCTATTTTAAGCACATTAGGCACGAGGGAAGGGGTTCCACCCCTTTTACTTGCTTTATTGTATTTCTTCTTCTTAATTGTTCCCAATGTGTTATGTGTATTATCAATTGCACTAACCATTTCTTTTGTTTTCTTGGCTTGCATTCATGTGCCTTAGCAATAAGAGGCCTCTTGGGCACTCTTTTAGTGACTCACCCACTAGATAGCTCACATGTCTAAATTTCAGTCTTTGCACTTACTTTCCAGTAAATACATTTCATGTTTAGACCTTTTCCCCCCGTTGCATTATTTATGTCCTTTAGCTCACATTTCATGTTTGTCACATATTTACATAGCTTTAATAAACTGGCATCATGCATAAACCATAGAAAGGGAATGCCACATAGGGAATCCCGTGTTTAGGAATAAGCCACCTTGTGTCTCGGATACTTAATCCAGTGAGACTTGCACGTTTACATTTTGTACCATCCAAAGGGGTAGTGCACAAGGTAAGGTAGGATCCGATTATTTTCATAAAGTGATCCTTGGAATATGAGCATCTAATAATCACTTTTGGCCATTTTTATCAAAATTGGTAAAAATCCTTTGCGTAAAGGACATTAATTTGAAGAAAATTCACAAATGATTCCTCATGGTTGAGATGATAAATATGGAGGCCAAATCTTGATTTTAGAAGGCTCATAGACTAATTTTCTGAAATCACTAATGGCCGGACAATTCAACCAATCCATTTTGCCAATTCATTCAATAAATCGTCAATTCACTTGACCAATTTACCCTTCTTAGGGTCATCCGGTCGATTTTGAATAAATCATCAATTCACTTGACCAATTTACCCTTCTTAGGGTCATCCGGTCGATTTTGAATAAATCATTAATTCATTTGACCCATTTACCCTTTTTAGGGTCACCTGGTCGATTTTGAATTCATTTGGCCGATTTACCCTTTTTGGGGTCATTCGGCCGATTTTTTAATAAATCATTCATTTGGCCAGTTCACCCATTTTTAGGGCAATCGAATCGATTTTGAATAAATCAAGTTTCATTCATTTGACCAATCTACCCTCTTAGGGTGATTCGATCAATTTTTGAATAAATCAAATTTCATTTAATTCATTTGACCAGTTTACCTATTTTTAGGGCAATTTGGTCATTTTTAAATAAATCATCAATTCTATCCAATCTATTTGACCCGTTTTTTCCTTTTTTAGGGTTTAAGTCTAAGGGTCACCGAATAAATTAATTGAGGCATTGCAATCTCTTTTACACATTATTCCATGCGTTGCTCAAAGTAGCAATCCATTCGGACTTTTTCCTCATTTTAGGACAAATGTCTCTTTTCACTCCGATTGGCCAAATTTTTCCAAATCATTTTTTCACTCTAGCGGTTGATCGGATTCATCAGGTATTGTATAGTGCCTACTCTGGAGGACTGCATTTTCATACTAGGCCTACCCTTGGCATAAAAGGGCTCCCCCATAGGACATGCATCCGAATTTTCTGGATATCTACTAACTCTTGCCTTTTTCTTTTCCTTTTCTTTATTTTCTTTGGAATAATTAAGCGAGGGTTGAACCTAAAGGCAATCTGTCAAAAATTCTCAGGTGATATTTCAACATAGCTTCTCGTCGAAGCCCCATCATAACGCGATCCCGCAGTAGAGCCCAGGGGAGTTGTGTAAACATGAGTTCACAACCGGAACAGTCAGATAGGTCTGCTACTACCGCTCAACCCGAGACTGCAAGTTCGGGGATTCAGTTGACTAAGATGCTTACCAAGTTTGGAGAGATGGCGTATGAGATGGCCGCCCAAAGGAAGTTGAATGATGAGCTAATTAGCAGCGGAGTTCAACCCGAACCTGTACCCGCCAGACAGCCTGAGCAAGAGCCGTTTGTCCTACCTTCGGCCCATGCCACTGTTACTCCATCATTTCCTATTGCACCCGAAGAAACTTTCACCTATCCCACCACAAATTTGCCATACACTTACCCTCCTCATCCTTCATTTTCTCTTACTCACATGCGAGGTCCACAACCCCAAATCACTTCAAATATACTACCTGAGCCACATACCTTTTATTACCCTGCTGCTGAGCCATTCCTGCCGGACCATACTTTTCAAACCAAGCCAGAAATGGGGGAATCTTCCGCTCCCGTTGATATGAAGTTACTTAAGCGCCTTGATCGCTTTGATGAATTTATAAGGAAGAGTCAGGGGCTGAACAAACAAGGAGTGCTGGACTATGATGAGCTTTGCCTTTTCCCGAATGTGCAATTGCCTGAGGGGTTCAAAACTCCGAAGTTTAACAAGTACGATGGGACGGGTAATCCCAAGACACACCTCCGACTATTTGTTAACAAGTTGGGAAAGCCTGTAGACGACGAGAACCTGCCTCTAAGGTTGTTCCCGGAAAGTCTGGAGGGGGATGCCCTCGATTGGTACTCAAATTTGAAGTCCGAAGAAGTAAAAACCTGGATTGACTTGTCCAATGCTTTTGTAAGGCAATATGAGTATAACTGCAAGCTGGCTCCAACACGAAATACGTTGGAAGGAACAAAAAGAAAACCCTCCGAGGATCACAAGACTTATGCTAAGAGATGGAGGACAATAGCTGCAAAAGTTGAGCCATCGATGACTGAAGACGAAATCATACGGACTTTCATTAAAGCACATGATCCCCCGTATTTTGAAGAAATTTTCCGCATGACTGGATGCTCGTTCGCCGCCATTGTTAATAAACTTGAGGAGTACGATGACTTCGTAAAAGCTGGGAAGATTGTTAATGTCTCTGCCCTCAAATCCCAGTTGGATGCTTTGCAAGGACAGGGGACTAGTGAGAAAAACCCGCAATTTAAAAAGAAAGAGGGGGAAACTGCCTTTACCTGGAATCAAAACCCTGTCCCAAGACCCAGACCTCGACAATACCCTACCAACTCAAACCCTTACCCCTACTACTCAAATCCTCATCCTGTTTACCACACCAATATCACTCATCCTCGACCTCGCTCAAATTATGCCAACCCGCCTACAACCCCTTTCCAAATATTTCAACCAAGCTTTCAACAAGCTCGTCCTCGGCCTCCTTACCACCAAAGATTTCCCCCACCAAATAGACCCATCTACAACTATCCCCGACCCACTGAAACTTACAATCAAAGCCGTACCCGAACCTTCACCAACCTAGGCAGGCCTTTGGACCAAATGTATGAGCAATTGAAGGTTGCCAACAAAATAGGCGTGATTCCCCCTCCAACTTACCTTCATGGCATGCCTGCTGGGTACAATCCACATGTTATTTGTGCCTATCATTCGGGAGTACCTGGCCACTCAACCGCCGATTGCAGGGCACTTAAGCACAAAGTCCAAGACATGATCGAGGCTGGGGAAATAGTGTTAAAGGGAAAGGGTGGACAAGGACCAAGTATAAGTACAAATCCCTTTCCTAAACACAAGGACACCTTTGAGGCATCCACCTCCAATGACGAAATTTGAAGATCCTAAAGGAGCTCTGCACAAGTTGAATGGCTGACTATCTTCCCCCTCGAAGGGAATTTCGATAAATCTAGGGGTTGTCATTTGCTAAAGTTCACAAAAACTTTTTCTTGCATGTGTGAATAGCTTAATGAAAGCGCCTTTTGCAAATTGAGTTTTGTCTTGTTTTCGCTTTGATTTGGAGTTTCATGAAATGCACAATTGGTTTTATTTGTTTATTTGATCATTGTCATGAATTTTTTTTTAATTCTTTTAGATGGCCAAAGATGAAATTATTTGATCCTTTGAATATCACTGTTCTGGAATCTGATGAAGCCCTTCATTGAAAAACCTCTTCTTTTGAGAGAAAACCTTCATTGAGAAAGCCTTCATTGAGAAAACCCTTCATTGAGAAATTCTTCATTGAAAAATCCCTTTCCTGCCAGGTTAGAAGCTGATGGGTTAAAGCAGCGTCATCAATGATTGTTTTTGATTGATGAGAAATAGTTGAATGCTATGTGCCATGGCCAAATGTTGCCAAGACCCATGGCCTGTGTTCATAACAAAAAGGTCCGCCACCGATCCTTTGAAGGAGGGAACAAAGTGCTAAAGTGATTTTGCTAACGAAAGATGAAGCCAAAGGCAAAAATTGCTTCAAATTGACAAAGCTTATTGGGCGTTCAAAAGGTATTACCTGGCGGGGCATTCATGGATAGACAGACATTCTCTCAACCTATCAACTCAGACATGTGTAAGAAATTCTTTATTTGATTATGCAAATTCCTTCTAGGAAATCATGCAAGAGACGAGGCAAAAGTCAGGCCATCTTCCTTTCCAATCAAAACATTTCATCCCTAGTCGTCCCTTTTGAGCTATCAGAACAATAATTTTTTCGTTTGGCAGCCCCTGAGGATTGCAAACCCCACACTGGGGCAAATTCATTTTGAAAAGAGATGATCAGAAAGGGAAAGCCCTACACTGGGGCAAATTTATTTTTGGAAAAAAAAAGAAAAAAATGGAAAAGAAGGAACCCCACACTGGGGCAAATTTAGTTTTGACGAAAAATGCAAAAGTGAGAAATATGCAATGAAAATGCAAAGAAAGAGAAAATCCAATCAAACTGGGGCAAATTTCCTCGGTTTCGTTCAAAATTAGAGATAATTTCAAAATGATGCAATCTCAGGTTATTTCACACCTTTCATCAAACCTGCTTTCAAGCCTCAACTTTTCTTGAAAAACACCCCACCTGACCTCATTACAAAAGCCCAAAAGTCCTGACTTTCGTCACTTGCTGTATTTCTATTAGGAATTTCGCTAATCAATTGGCAAGTGATGTCTATAATGCCTTCACTTAAACTTCTAAGGGAAGTGCATTTTACTGATGCCAGAAATCTTCAACTCAAACTCCTGAGTCGATCATGGTTGAGCTCTTTCATTTGCGTCTTTAGGTGAAAACCCGAAAGGGCACCTCAAAAAAAGAAAAAAGAAAAAAAGAGAAAAGACAAAACGAAACAAAAAAGGGGGGGCAACCTTGGTAAAAACCCGAAAGGGCACCAAGGTAGGATTTTGCAGCGAGCGAGCACGAGGAAGAACAGCTGGTGATTTGGTTCATTTGGATTTCTCCTCATTTTGTCATACTTCTGTCAATTTTGAATTCCAGAACAAAGATATCCAGAGAATTGAATATGACATTTGTTGGCCAAAACTGTGTCATTTTGTAAAACATTCTTTTGCAAATACATTCTTAGGAAGCTCATTTTTCCAAATTACTTGCATTTATGGCATTTTTGTAGAATTTAAGCACAAATGGTTATGTGTGCATTCTTGTGCATATTTATTCTTTCATGACATGTGAATTTTCTTGCATACTTCATTATCTTTGAATTTTGGTGAATAACAATCCCCGTGGTTTATTCGAAGCATACTTGGGTTCAGTCATCTCTTGAAAAGGGTTAAGGTTCAACAAAGTCAGTTACGCAGACTTCACAATATGGCAAAGCACATACCTGATCAGTTTGTAAATCGGAAAAGCCTTAAGGTGAAAAATCCAACTCAATCGGCTGCCGCAACAAAAGTTGATAAAGGCATCAAAAGGCTTATGTTTACACGATTCTCAAAAGGCAAGCGGATCAAATGATGGTGGCAATTTCTTTGTTTTCTTTTCTTTTTGCAGAAAAACTGCATGCACAGATGAAAGTAATCACACCTCGCACTGGAATCGGTGTCGGAAAGAGTCCTCCGGTGAACAAAGGCAGATTGAAAATGTCGCAAGCAAATTTCATCCAAAAATGCAACAGCATGGCGATACAGAATCAACTCTGGACTCAAGTTGCAAAAATTCATCATACTGGGGCAAATTAATTTTTTTTGGAAAGATTTTCAAAAGTCAAAAGAAAAGCAAAAAGAAAAATCATCACTCAGAAATCAACACAAATTTTATCAAAAGCATTTTCGGGTCAGTCCCATGATCAAAGCATTTTCGGGTCAGTCCCATGATCGAAAGCATTTTCGGGTCAGTCCCATGATCAAAGCATTTTCGGGTCAGTCCCATGATCAAAGCATTTTCGGGTCAGTCCCATGATCGAAAGCATTTTCGGGTCAGTCCCATGATCAAAGCATTTTCGGGTCAGTCCCACGATCAAAGGCATTTCCGGGTCAGTCCCACGATCAGTTATTTCGGGTCAGTCCCACGATCAAAAGTTTATTCGGGTCAGTCCCACGATCAAAAGCTTATTCGGGTCCCACGATCAAAAGCTTTTCGGGTCAGTCCCATGATCAAAAGCATTTCGGGTCAGTCCCAGTATTTTCGGGTCAGTCCCACGATCAAAAGTTTATTCGGGTCAGTCCCATGATCAAAAGCATTATTCGGGTCAGTCCCATGATCAAAAGCATTTCGGGTCAGTCCCATGATCAAAAGCTTATTCGGGTCAGTCCCACGATCAAAAGCATATTCGGGTCAGTCCCACGATCAAAAGCTTATTCGGGTCAGTCCCTCAAAAGCATATTCGGGTCAGTCCCACGATCAAAAGCATTTTCGGGTCAGTCCCATGATCAAAAGCTTATTCGGGTCAGTCCCACGATCAAGAGCATTTTCGGGTCAGTCCCATGATCAAAAGCATTTTCGGGTCAGTCCCATGATCAAAAGGTTATTCGGGTCAGTCCCATGATCAAAACTTATTCGGGTCAGTCCCGCGATTCAAAGCCTGTTCGGGTCAGTCCCGCGATTAAAATCTTTTTCGGGTCAGTCCCATGATCAAAACTTATTCGGGTCAGTCCCGCGATTCAAAGCCTGTTCGGGTCAGTCCCGCGATTAAAATCTTTTTCGAGTCAATCCCACAATTCAAAGCTTGTTCGGGCCAGTCCCATGATTTGAATTTCCTTCTCTAGTCGGTCCCAATTTTAATTCTTCTGTTCGGGTCAGTCCCGTTTTAAGTTCCTGTTTGGGCCAGTCCCGTCTTTAAATTTCGTTCGGGTCAGTCCCGTTTTAAATTTCGTGTAAGGGTCAGCCCCCATTTCTAAAGCGTCCATTGTTCGAGACGCGTTCGCCGCCAAATAACACAGGTGAGTATTTGGTGTCTACTTCTTTGTCTCAAGTTTTTCCAAAACTCAGACAAAGAGGGGCAAACTGTAGACACCAAATTTTTGGTGAAATTTCATTTTTAGTTTTTTATTTGTTGTATTCATTTTTAGTTTTTAGTTTCCAGTTTTATTTTTATTTTTAAAGTTTTATCATAGAATTTGTTGAAAAAGGGAAAAAGAGAAAAGAAAAGCATTCAAAAAAAATATGATTTAGTCGTTTGTAATTTAAATTCAATGCTTTCTTGAAAGAAAAAAAATGAAAAATGATGAAAAATGAAAGAAAAGATCGAAAATGGTAATTTTGTTATTTTTAGTTTGTTTATTTTGATGTGTTTGTAATTAAAATTTTTGTTTTTATTTAGTTTTACTATTATTTTTGTTAAAATTATTAAAAAGAAAAAAGAAAAAAGGAAAATGATGAAAATTGATGAAAAATGGAAAATTGTGTTTTGTTGATTCTAGTTTATTTAGTTTCTACCCAATGTTAATTAAATTACTTTTTTTTGTTGTTTTGTTGTTTGTTATCTATTTTTATTATCAGTTTTATTCAATTAATTTCAAAAAGAGAAAAAATCAAAGAAAAAAATAAAAAAAAATAAAAAAAATCAATCCTATTTCTGCCGGTTCCAATTACACTTCACATTCCAGCACTTTCCAGCTCTAAGTCGACTCACATCCACTAATGCACACTACTATATCACTCCCAACTCACTACAGCAGTTAGGACAGCACTTCGGTTTCCCTTGTCTGCCACAATCCGAGAGTGAGAAAGAGGGAGAGCCGAACTCTTAGCTTCGTTCTTTTCTGTTCGTGAGCTGAGGGAAAAAAGGGTGAGACCTGCTATGTTGTATCTATTCCATCCGTGAGCCGTGAGTGAGTAGCTTCCTTGGAGTATCGACCGAGAGAGAGAGGGAGAGGCCGAACTGCAATTTCTTTTGCTGTCTTTGTTCTGCCGTAAGCTGAGGGAAGAGACCAGGGAACCATCACCTTCTCCGTCAACCTCAGACCAACAACCACCAGCTGCAACCTCAACCAAGCTGCATTTCACCATTTCCAGCTGCAACTCATCAAACCAGAGCCAGCAAACCCCGCGGAAGAAGAGAGCCGAGAGGGAGAAAATTTTCAGACTTTCTGTGCAAGAGCTTAGCTTGCTGTGAGGTAATTTCTGGACTTTTTTAGGTTGATTACTAGTGGAGGAAACTATATGCGAGTTGCATGTGAGGCTTGTACAGTCGGTGGATAGAAATCAAGCCATTAGGAAATTTCTGTTTTGGCTAAGTGTTGCTGCCGAGAAACTGATGAGAGAATGCAGCTGTATTTCTGTTTTTCTAGGACAATCTGAGCACCTAAGTGTACTTAGCCGAATGAAATTGTGATGATTAAGACTATGCATGTTAATTTGTGCATTCGGATGATGTTATGAAGCATGCAGAAATTCTGTTTTGGCTAAATGTCTCTGCCGATGAACTAATTTGGGACATGTAATTTTAATTCTGACTCCATGTGATAATCTGAGCTTAATTGAGGATCCAATTTGATAGATAACCTTTTTATTTGATGTTGCATGTAAGCTACGTGGTCTGGATTTCGGTTACATGACTGGAAATTTTAATGGAATTTGATGGATTGCTGAAACAATTTTTCCAGTTTAGCCGTTGAAGTTGTTTTGGAAATTGCATGGGTATTTTAGAATGAGATTTGCTGGAAAGTGTTTGATTTTCACTGGGTTATGTGTTTAACTAACTTAAGACAAGATGATTAAGCTTTGCATGCAGTTCATTAGTTCGGTTAAGCAAGAAATAAAAATGAACAAGAAAATTGCTGCATTTTTCTTCTTACTGTTTCTTTCCATGGCTGCTTTCTGAGTTTGTACTTCAGCTGCATGTTAATTGTGTTTTGAAGAGAGGAAATGGAAGGTTGGGTGTTGAGTTTGAGTGTTTAAACATCTAAAATATTTGAGCTGCAAAGTTCACGCCCGAAATTCTGCTGCATTTTTTTATCAATTCGGCCAGACTGCATTACCTGCTTCCTGTGAGTGTAGTGGAGAAAGATACTTGACTCACAGTAGCGAATTGGTCGAATTTGATTTTAATAAGGATCTATTGCAGTCTACTTTTATTGATGTTATTACATCTATTTTCTTCTCAAAAGGTCCTAAGGAGGTGTTAAGATTCTTCAATTTTTTTTTGACACTCTTGTTGATGGAAAATCTGTATTCCGAGGGGTTTAGTGTGTGTTTGGAGGATTTTTATATACCAAAGGCTATTATTGAGGCTGTCCAGCAAAGTCTTCAAGATATTTCACCCTTGCTATATCATATGCGCTCAACTCAAAGTGAATCAATAAAATTACAGCAATCTTTTTCCATCTTGCCTAAAAGTTCCACAAGTGTTTTATATAATTTCCTTCTATGTTTTGCTTGTTGGATGTGAGTTTTATTTGTTTCGATTGCTTAATCCAGAGTTTGGACAAATGAAATGGTTATACTTAAGGCTGTCTAGAGCCCATTTGTAAATGAAGCTGCAGCAGACTTCTCCTTTAGTTGTAGCAGTTTTTGAATATCAAATGTTTGCATGTTTTTCTTTCAGAATGTGGCGTGATATCCTGTTAAGTTTTTTAGCCTTTTTAGATGCGGAAGTTCTTATTTTGGTTGCTTAGTTTTCTATTTTGGTGTCTGGGGAACAAAGTTTAGATCAAAATTGGGCATTTGGATGGGAACCTGCGTTTTTGGGAAATAAAATTTCCAGCAAGTTCTATTTTCTGCCGCAATATGGTTCATCATTTGATCTTTCATTTCATTTTAAGGGTTGGTTGTTTATGAAGGGATTGAGTTAACAAAAATGTTCAGTTGTCAAGGGTGTTTGAGAGTTAGTGTTAGTTAGTTAGTTTGTTTAAAATCTGGCATGAAGTTTACAAGAGGAAGCTGCCGAAAGTTTATTGCAGAAACTTGTTTACGTTGTTTTCTTTGTTGCATGAATTTGGCATGTAAAAAGTTTCAAAAAATTGCAAATCAGTCCCCCATGTTCCTTCGCATATTACTAAGGCCCAACTATGTTCTAGTAGCTTACAATTGGGTTCTAAAATAATTGCAATTTGAGTCATGACTTGGCCCCTTCCTTGCTTTTGAGCTCATTCAAGTTGCAATTAGGTGGTTTTTGATGTTTTTGCTTATACTTTACTTTTAAATTGATGCCTTGACCCCTTTATTGTTTTGAAGCCATTTTCCTTCATTTGCTTACCATTAGGGGAAGGTATAACTTTCTTTTATCCTCTTTACTTCTCTCTTACGTGCTCCTACGTGTTACGTGAATTGCATGTCTACTTGGCTTTCTTAAGTTTTCTTTAATTCCTTTCATTTTTAAGTCTTTCTTTTATTTTATTTATGGGGTATGTGTACACCTCTTGGCTTGTAATAGATAGGGCATTGGAGAGCATTTTGTCCATTTTTCCCCCTTCCCCCATTTGTTTTAGTTAGCCCATGTAATAGTTTCATTTGCTTTTGGGGTATTATTTGGTTTGCTATGTGTTTAATTTGCTTTATTAAGCTATTGCATCTAGTCGAGCATGCTAAGTGTTATGTGCTACGTGTTATAAGTGATTTTGCATGTCTACTTGTTTTCTATATTTATAAATGAATGTGATGGATGAATGTACGTTTCCACTAGTCCAACGCTAGTCGGAATTCATAGAATGGGCTAGTCCAACGCTAGACCCTTAGGGACTTCCCCTCGTTAGTACATGTTTGCATGTTCATTACATGTCATGCATTTTTTTTAATTTTATCATTTTGCATGCCCCTCGAACCCCTTTTCCCTCCATTTTAGGATTTTTGCATTTCATACTAGTTATAGGGTCCATTTGCCTGAGAAACCCCCTTGGGTAAGGGAAACGAGCGAGTGTGGCTTCAAAATAGCCTTAGCACGCTAGTTTTTCCTTCTAATCAAAAGGGAAAATTAAAATCACAAAAACTAGAGGTCATTCCCGTACCCGACCTGATGCATTCCTCTAAGTTCATGCATTTTCATATCATTTTCTCACTATTTTCCTCACTAATTATATATTTTAAATCCACATGTCATATTCACACACTTATTCACTTTCTTTACTTTTCACTTCACACATTGCACCTATTTTACTTATATATTTACTATTTTCATTCACTTGCACACGAGCATTTATATTTTTATTCATTTGCACACCTTCACTCTTATCTTATTACTTTTATCATTTTTCTCACTTCACACAAACTCACACTTTCACATGGCATGCATTCCACTCATTTTTCATGTCATTTAGGTTTAGGTGTGACCTCTCCAAAAGGATCATTATTGGGCTTCACAATTAATGTGATTGGCACCACTCAACCTTTGAAGAGAAATTTCCCCCAATCCCCCTAGGTCTAGGGTTTTGCATTCATATAGACATATCCAATATGCGATACATACCTTGGGTAGAAAAATTAGGAAAAATTGGTTTAAGTCACGCAACTAGCCTTGGCTAGGTCGAAGGGGTGCCTTGGATTTTTTTATCCTTGCCTTCCCCTTCGACAAATGTGACCCCCGATCCCTCTTTTGGTTACGCAGACCCAAAAGTTTTCAAAAAGGGTTTATTTACTTTTTTATTCAAAAACAAAATCATTTTTGGGTGACTTGGTACACCCTAACTCTATACCAAGTGGCGACTCCATTTTTTGATACAAAAAACCCTTTTGAACTTCACTTGGCCAAATCGTCGCATTCTAAGTCCCATGGCCTTTTACTTTTCACTTTTCACACGTTCACACATTACACACCACACACGTTCACCCAATTCGATCGAAAAGTGGGGCGCGACAGGTCCCACGTCCGGTATACGCTCTTAATTTCTCAAAATCTATTTGTTACTAGAAAAATCATCTAAAAATTATATCTGCTCCTTAAAATTATCTCGAAATGTTTCTAATCACGAAAATGCAGAAAACAAGCCATGAAAATCCTAAAACCTAGAAAATAATAAATTTCGCCCTCGAAATTTCTCTCCTTAACTCACGAAAAGGTTAGGGTATTTCGTTCGCATTTCTTCTTCCACTTCCCAGGTAGCTTCCTCTACCCCATGGTTTCTCCACAGTATCTTCACCAATGGAATCTGCTTGTTTCTTAGCTCTTTGACTTTTCGGTCAAGCACTTGGACAGGTTTTTCTTCGTAAGCAAGCGATTCGTCCACGTCGATCTCCTCTGGTTGTAAGACATGGGAGGGGTCGGGATAGTACTTCTTGAGCATTGAAACGTGGAAAACGTCGTGAATTCTCAAGAGACTTGACGGCAGTTCTAGTTTATACGCTACCGCACCTATCCTCTGCAAGATCTTGTAAGGTCCGACAAACCTCGGTTGAAGCTTCTTTCCTTTGCCTGCCTTGACACTCCGTAAAGGGGTGACTTTAAGAAATACATGGTCTCCAACCTCGAACTCCAAATCTTTCCTTCGATTGTCTGCGTAGCTCTTTTGTCGGCTTTGAGCTGTTTGGAGTCGTTGCCGTATCAACTTGACCTTTTCTCGAGCTTCCTCCATCCAAGGAATAGTTGCTGGATCCAGTGCCTTCCTCTCGCCAACTTCATCCCAATAGATTGGTGATCGGCATTTTCGTCCATATAGTGCTTCATATGGAGCCATTTGAATCGACGAGTGGTAGCTGTTGTTGTATGCAAACTCTACTAAGGTCATGTGTTGACCCCAGTTGCCTCCAAAATCTAGAATGCAAGTTCGTAGCATGTCCTCGAGAGTTTGAATGGTTCGTTCCGATTGTCCATCCGTCTGAGGGTGATAGGTGGTGCTTAGATTCAGTGTGAGAACCCGTAATTTATTATTTTCTAGGTTTTAGGATTTTCATGACTTGTTTTCTGCATTTTCGTGATTAGAAACATTTCGAGATAATTTTAAGGAGCAGATATAATTTTTAGATGATTTTTCTAGTATCAAATAGATTTTGAGAAATTAAGAGCGTATACCGGACGTGGGACCCACTAGTGCGAGAAGTTCGGAGAAATTCGACCAACTAGGTTAAGTTTTGAATGCTGGAATTCATTAGTGTGAGAACCCGTAATTTATTATTTTCTAGGTTTTAGGATTTTCATGGCTTGTTTTCTGCATTTTCGTGATTAGAAACATTTCGAGATAATTTTAAGGAGCAGATATAATTTTTTGATGATTTGGAGCAAACTTGAAGAGTTTTCTTCCTTGTGCTTAGAGTAAGAGAGAGAGAAAGAGAGAAAGAGAGAGCCGGCCACTTATGGAGGATTTTTGATGATTTTTGGTCATTTTTGGTTTATTTAAGTCAAATGGTAAGACCATGAATAGTTTTCCTAAAGTAAACCCACTCAAATGGTGACACTTGTCACCTTTATTAAATGCTTACCTAACTTGTCTCTCTTATACCAATCCACTTAGCATCCTCTATTTATCTCTTAACACCCGGTAAATGAATTCCAGCATTCAAAACTTAACCTAGTTGGCCGAATTTTTCCGAACTTCTCGCACTAGTGGGTCCCACGTCCGGTATACGCTCTTAATTTCTCAAAATCTATTTGTTACTAGAAAAATCATCTAAAAATTATATCTGCTCCTTAAAATTATCTCCAAATGTTTCTAATCACGAAAATGCAGAAAACAAGCCATGAAAATCCTAAAACCTAGAAAATAATAAATTTCGCCCTCGAAATTTCTCACCTTAACTCACGAAAAGGTTAGGGTATTTCGTTCGCATTTCTTCTTCCACTTCCCAGGTAGCTTCCTCTACCCCATGGTTTCTCCACAGTATCTTCACCAATGGAATCTGCTTGTTTCTTAGCTCTTTGACTTTTCGGTCAAGCACTTGGACAGGTTTTTCTTCGTAAGCAAGCGATTCGTCCACGTCGATCTCCTCTGGTTGTAAGACATGGGAGGGGTCGGGATAGTACTTCTTGAGCATTGAAACGTGGAAAACGTCGTGAATTCTCAAGAGACTTGACGGCAGTTCTAGTTTATACGCTACCGCACCTATCCTCTGCAAGATCTTGTAAGGTCCGACAAACCTCGGTTGAAGCTTCTTTCCTTTGCCTGCCTTGACACTCCGTAAAGGGGTGACTTTAAGAAATACATGGTCTCCAACCTCGAACTCCAAATCTTTCCTTCGATTGTCTGCGTAGCTCTTTTGTCGGCTTTGAGCTGTTTGGAGTCGTTGCCGTATCAACTTGACCTTTTCTCGAGCTTCCTCCATCCAAGGAATAGTTGCTGGATCCAGTGCCTTCCTCTCGCCAACTTCATCCCAATAGATTGGTGATCGGCATTTTCGTCCATATAGTGCTTCATATGGAGCCATTTGAATCGACGAGTGGTAGCTGTTGTTGTATGCAAACTCTACTAAGGTCATGTGTTGACCCCAGTTGCCTCCAAAATCTAGAATGCAAGTTCGTAGCATGTCCTCGAGAGTTTGAATGGTTCGTTCCGATTGTCCATCCGTCTGAGGGTGATAGGTGGTGCTTAGATTCAGTGTGAGAACCCGTAATTTATTATTTTCTAGGTTTTAGGATTTTCATGACTTGTTTTCTGCATTTTCGTGATTAGAAACATTTCGAGATAATTTTAAGGAGCAGATATAATTTTTAGATGATTTTTCTAGTATCAAATAGATTTTGAGAAATTAAGAGCGTATACCGGACGTGGGACCCACTAGTGCGAGAAGTTCGGAGAAATTCGGCCAACTAGGTTAAGTTTTGAATGCTGGAATTCATTAGTGTGAGAACCCGTAATTTATTATTTTCTAGGTTTTAGGATTTTCATGGCTTGTTTTCTGCATTTTCGTGATTAGAAACATTTCGAGATAATTTTAAGGAGCAGATATAATTTTTTGATGATTTGGAGCAAACTTGAAGAGTTTTCTTCCTTGTGCTTAGAGTAAGAGAGAGAGAAAGAGAGAAAGAGAGAGCCGGCCACTTATGGAGGATTTTTGATGATTTTTGGTCATTTTTGGTTTATTTAAGTCAAATGGTAAGACCATGAATAGTTTTCCTAAAGTAAACCCACTCAAATGGTGACACTTGTCACCTTTATTAAATGCTTACCTAACTTGTCTCTCTTATACCAATCCACTTAGCATCCTCTATTTATCTCTTAACACCCGGTAAATGAATTCCAGCATTCAAAACTTAACCTAGTTGGCCGAATTTTTCCGAACTTCTCGCACTAGTGGGTCCCACGTCCGGTATACGCTCTTAATTTCTCAAAAATCTATTTGTTACTAGAAAAATCATCTAAAAATTATATCTGCTCCTTAAAATTATCTCGAAATGTTTCTAATCACGAAAATGCAGAAAACAAGCCATGAAAATCCTAAAACCTAGAAAATAATAAATTTCGCCCTCGAAATTTCTCTCCTTAACTCACGAAAAGGTTAGGGTATTTCGTTCGCATTTCTTCTTCCACTTCCCAGGTAGCTTCCTCTACCCCATGGTTTCTCCACAGTATCTTCACCAATGGAATCTGCTTGTTTCTTAGCTCTTTGACTTTTCGGTCAAGCACTTGGACAGGTTTTTCTTCGTAAGCAAGCGATTCGTCCACGTCGATCTCCTCTGGTTGTAAGACATGGGAGGGGTCGGGATAGTACTTCTCGAGCATTGAAACGTGGAGCATTGAAATGTGGAAAACGTCGTGAATTCTCAAGAGACTTGACGGCAGTTCTAGTTTATACGCTACCGCACCTATCCTCTGCAAGATCTTGTAAGGTCCGACAAACCTCGGTTGAAGCTTCTTTCCTTTGCCTGCCTTGACACTCCGTAAAGGGGTGACTTTAAGAAATACATGGTCTCCAACCTCGAACTCCAAATCTTTCCTTCGATTGTCTGCGTAGCTCTTTTGTCGGCTTTGAGCTGTTTGGAGTCGTTGCCGTATCAACTTGACCTTTTCTCGAGTTTCCTCCATCCAAGGAATAGTTGCAGGATCCAGTGCCTTCCTCTCGCCAACTTCATCCCAATAGAGTGGTGATCGGTATTTTCGTCCATATAGTGCTTCATATGGAGCCATTTGAATCGACGAGTGGTAGCTGTTGTTGTATGCAAACTCTACTAAGGTCATGTGTTGACCCCAGTTGCCTCCAAAATCTAGAATGCAAGTTCGTAGCATGTCCTCGAGAGTTTGAATGGTTCGTTCCGATTGTCCATCCGTCTGAGGGTGATAGGTGGTGCTTAGATTCAGTGTGAGAACCCGTAATTTATTATTTTCTAGGTTTTAGGATTTTCATGACTTGTTTTCTGCATTTTCGTGATTAGAAACATTTCGAGATAATTTTAAGGAGCAGGTATAATTTTTAGATGATTTTTCTAGTATCAAATAGATTTTGAGAAATTAAGAGCGTATACCGGACGTGGGACCCACTAGTGCGAGAAGTTCGGAGAAATTCGACCAACTAGGTTAAGTTTTGAATGCTGGAATTCATTAGTGTGAGAACCCGTAATTTATTATTTTCTAGGTTTTAGGATTTTCATGGCTTGTTTTCTGCATTTTCGTGATTAGAAACATTTCGAGATAATTTTAAGGAGCAGATATAATTTTTTGATGATTTGGAGCAAACTTGAAGAGTTTTCTTCCTTGTGCTTAGAGTAAGAGAGAGAGAAAGAGAGAAAGAGAGAGCCGGCCACTTATGGAGGATTTTTGATGATTTTTGGTCATTTTTGGTTTATTTAAGTCAAATGGTAAGACCATGAATAGTTTTCCTAAAGTAAACCCACTCAAATGGTGACACTTGTCACCTTTATTAAATGCTTACCTAACTTGTCTCTCTTATACCAATCCACTTAGCATCCTCTACTTATCTCTTAACACCCGGTAAATGAATTCCAGCATTCAAAACTTAACCTAGTTGGCCGAATTTTTCCGAACTTCTCGCACTAGTGGGTCCCACGTCCGGTATACGCTCTTAATTTCTCAAAAATCTATTTGTTACTAGAAAAATCATCTAAAAATTATATCTGCTCCTTGTCGCGCCCCATTTTTTGATAAAATAAATAAATGGTTTAAAAAACGTATTTTTTTGATTCAATTTGTAATTGGAAAATGAATTGTTATTTAAAAGAAAAATGGGTCTAAATGGGGGTTTGAGAATGCGACGATTTGACCCAAAATTATAGTTTAAAAAGGGTTTTTGAAATAAAAAAAATCGGAGTCGCCACTTGGTAATGAGTTAAGGTGTACCAAGTCACCTAAAAATGAATTTTTAAAGAAAAATAGGAAAAAGTAGTAAGAAACCCCTTTTAAACGACTCCTAGTCCACGCAAACCAACGAAAAAGGTTCGGGAGTCACATTTGACGAAGGGGAAGGCGAGGATAAAAATCCAAGGCATCCCTTCGACCTAGCCAAAGCTAGTTGCGTGATTTAATCAAATATTTTCTTGTTTTAACCAAAGAATTTATTACATTTGGATGTACTATATGAATGCAAACCCTAGACCTAGGGGTATTGGGGGAAATTTCTCTTCAAAGGTTGAATGGTGCCAATCACATAAATTGTGAAGCCCAATAATGACCCTTTGGAGAGGTCACGAATAATGCGAGTGGGATGCAAATGAATGAAATGCATGTATGCAATGTGAGGACATGAGTTTGAAAAAGTAATAAAAAATAATAAATATGTAAATGAAAATGTGCACGTGAGTGGGCAAGGTACGGTATGTGCAATGCTAATATGAAGTGCATGTGTGCAAGTGATGATAAAAGTGTTCGTGTGCAAGTGAAGAAACATAAAGGTGCACGTGTGCAAAATGGGAGGAAAAATGAAAGTGTGATGAGGGTATAAAATGGTAGAGTGGATTTAAAAATGCATGAGCCTAGGGAATTCATGCATATTGGGTACGGGGAGACCTAAATCGTGACTCAATTTGCTCTTTTATAGAGGGAATACAAGCGTGCTAAGGCTTAGAAAAAGCCACACTCGTCTATATCCCATATTTAAGGGGACTCTCAAGCAAATGAACCCTATAACTAGCATGAAATGCAAAAATCCTAAAAATGGAGGGAAAAGGGGTTCGAGGGGCATGCAAAATGATAAAACTAGAAAGAATGCATGACATGTAATGAACATGCAAACATGTACTAACGAGGGGAAATTCCTAAGGGTCTAGCGTTGAACTAGCCCATTCTATGAATTCCGACTAGCGTTGGACTAGTGGAAACGTACATTCATCCATCACATTCACTCATGCTATGGAAAGCGAGTAGGCATGCCAAACACTCGTAAACACATAGCACGTAACATTTAGCATGCTCGACTAGATGCAAGGCCCTAACAAAACAAATTAACACGTAGCAACTAAGCATGCGAGACACATAAGACAATTAAATCCCTAACTATTACATTTTCTAGCTAGGCACACGTCTTCGATAGGTCTTCATTGAATGCTCCTCCAAACCCTATCTATTACATTCACTAACTAAAACAAAAAGGGGGAAAGGGAAAATGGACCAAATTGCTCGCCAAAGCCCTATCTATTACAAGCCAAGAGGTGTACACATACCCCATAAAGAATAACTTAAATAAAAAAACAAAAGTAAATGGCATAAATAAAAGAAATTAAAGAAAAGCTAGGAAAGCAAAGTAGACATGCATATTCACATAACACGTAGGAGCACGAAGGGTCAAATGAAGTGCAAATGAGGGATAGAGTGTACCTCCCTTGAATTGATGCCTTAAATGGAATGAAATCACTTATTTATCCTCCAAAATAAAAAAAAATGGTCAAGGTACCAATTTATTTGGGAAAATTAAAAGAAATGCGCAAATACAAAGCTCACTTAATCGTAAAGCCTCTAAAGTCATGACTTAAGTGCAATTGACAAAGCATGGTAGTTGATTGAAGCAAAACAAACAATGAAATTGCAAAAACTAAAGCTGCCAAGGCCCAAATTGATTGATTTCCAAAGTTTCTAGACCATAACAGAGTTTTAGGGAACTTGGGGGCTGAAAACAAAGCCAAGGTCAAGCAATCACATAGCAATCACATAAACATGGAATTGACCGGTTAGAAGCATTTAAATGCCTAAGCATTCCATATTCATGAAATAAGGCCCCAACTATTGTGATTAAAATCATCAAAACATCCAAATTCCACATAAAGCCAAATTATCCCATAAAGTTCTTGAAACCCTTTGAACTCATCCTAAAAAAACCTTACAAGAGTCTAACCAAAACATACCAGCAGCAATGAAGACTATAGAGTAACAAGATTGATCAAAATAAGTCAAGTAATTGGGCCATAGTGCATTGCTGCGAAATCAAAGGGACCCAATTGATTAAATTTTCAAAGTTTCTGGGCCTTAGTGGCTTAAGGGGAGACTTGGGGGCCAAAGCGCAATTTTCAGAAAAATTTCATGCAAACTCATGCAATCTCACGGAAAAAAAATTGTCTCTGCAATATTTCTGCTATGCTTTCACCAATCGAGACCACACTCAAACACATAGCTTGTTTTCGGAAACAGGTTTCAAATCCAAAACCCAACTTTAAACTAAGCAGCAACTATATCATTACCATCATCCAAGCAGGTAGAAAACTTAGAAAAATTCCATACAAAATTCTGGGCAAGTATTCAAACATTGAAAGAACGAAACTGCTGCAATTTTTCTTAGTTTCACCTATCAAGATCAAATTCAGATTCAAACCTCTACCTTAACCAAAGTTTCCTTGATCTAACACCTGAACTCTGAACTAAACAAACAAGACATCGACAATCAAACAAACAAAGACGTAAGAAGGAGTTCAAAAATAGAAAAAGCTGATGCAAAATTTCTGGAACAACACTCAAACACAGTTTTTTTTCCTTTGAAGGAATGAACACTGCTGCAATTTCTCCATAAACTTCGGCTTTTCTCGCAACCACATTCGTGCCATTTCCTTATTCAGTTTAAGAGTGTTTAGGCAAACAAACCAAAAAGAAATGGGAGGGAATCATTATCTAAACAAAAACCATAGCTGAAAGTCCGAAAGAGGAAAGACTAAACTCAAGAGGCAAGACCGAAAAAAATCTACTCGGCAATCTAGAATTATTCTTCCTGCAACGTTTAAGCCTGTTTTCAAACTTTTCCTTAAACAAACACACCAACATCAACTCCAAACCTTCCCTATCATCCCTTCAACACCAAATGAAACAAGCAAAAGATGACCAAAATCAGCCCTGATAACTCCCTCGGATAAATCACATAAATTTTCCAGCACTTGGTTGGTCTTAAATCCGAATTTACCTCGGTTGAATCATTGTGTTAAGTACCCAAAACTAACATGCAAGGCTACTTAATGAAATTACTATCATAACTAGTTCAAATCAAGTTCGGTCAGCAACTATAATCATCCACAATTCCAGAAATTCTGTTCACCACCCTCGGATGAACTTGCATGTAGCAGTTTTCTGTTTCATATTTTTTTTCCTTGCTTAGCCGAACTAATGAACTTCATGCAAAGCTTAATCACCTACTTCTTAGCTAGTTAATCACATTTATAAGCTCAGCCTGCCTCAGGGAAACGAAATTAAAATTGCATTTCCATTTCAGCTTCTCGGCAAAGCTGGAAAATTGGTTTAGCAGTCCAATACTTCCAATAAAAAAAAAATCCAGCCATGCAACCGAAATCCTGCCCATAAAGTTCACATGCAGTACCAAATAAAGAGCTGTCTATCAATTTGGATCCAAAACTAAGCTCAGATCATCACAAATTAGCAAGCTGAAGCTGAAATTTCCAACTCAAGCTCTCGGCAGCTTTAATTCTTTCCAAATCAGTTTTCTTGTAACTTAATTTTGTCATCCAACCGCACAACTCCACATGCATGCTTATAAACAACTTCATCAAGCCATAATCAACTAGCTTAAGTCCAGAAATTACCTCAGCTTAAGGCTCAAATCACGCAACTAGCAGCTGCAAAAATCCTCTACTCTCGGCTGTCCAGAATTTCAGTCCGCAACTCTCCTTCTCCTTTGCTCTAGCTTGCGACTAGTATGAAGACAATATGGCTCCCAATCTCTTTCTAGTTTACAGACGAAAGGAAATGGATGAAAAACTCACACGGACAGCAGCTGCAATTTTTCCTCTCGGCAGCTCACGCACGCGAGGATGGTTAGTCTGAATTCAGTGGTTGCAGCTGTAGTGGTTGTGACTGAATTGATCACGGCTAGTTGAGGGTGAAAAAATGGAATGGCAGCTCCCTCTCCCTCGCTGGTTTCCTCTCTTCGATGATTCCAAGGTAGAGGGTGTTGTTGTAGTTGAGGTGAGTTAGTGGAGAAAAGGAATGCACTTCGGCAGAGATGGAAATGTTATTATTTTTTTTTTAATTAATTAATTAAACAACAAAAATGATAATAATAAAACAATAATAATTAATGATGAAAACAACTTAATTAACATTAGATAAAAATAAACTAAAAACAACAAAAAATGCAAATTTCCATTTTTTCATTTTCATTTTTCACTTTTCTTTTGTTTTCGAAATAACCTAACCAAAAAATAAATAAAGTCAAAAGATTGAATTTAAAAAGAAATAAACCTATTTTGTGAACAATTTTCCTTTTTCTCTTTTTTTTCATAATTTTTCTACGCTAAAACTTAAAAATAAAAATAAAAATAAAAACTAGAAACTAAAAAAAACTAAAAGCAACCACGACAAATGAGAATAAAAAGTAAAAGAAATTACACCAAAAATTTGGTGTCTACACTCCTTAAAATTATCTCGAAATGTTTCTAATCACGAAAATGCAGAAAACAAGCCATGAAAATCCTAAAACCTAGAAAATAATAAATTTCGCCCTCGAAATTTCTCTCCTTAACTCACGAAAAGGTTAGGGTATTTCGTTCGCATTTCTTCTTCCACTTCCCAGGTAGCTTCCTCTACCCCATGGTTTCTCCACAGTATCTTCACCAATGGAATCTGCTTGTTTCTTAGCTCTTTGACTTTTCGGTCAAGCACTTGGACAGGTTTTTCTTCGTAAGCAAGCGATTCGTCCACGTCGATCTCCTCTGGTTGTAAGACATGGGAGGGGTCGGGATAGTACTTCTTGAGCATTGAAACGTGGAAAACGTCGTGAATTCTCAAGAGACTTGACGGCAGTTCTAGTTTATACGCTACCGCACCTATCCTCTGCAAGATCTTGTAAGGTCCGACAAACCTCGGTTGAAGCTTCTTTCCTTTGCCTGCCTTGACACTCCGTAAAGGGGTGACTTTAAGAAATACATGGTCTCCAACCTCGAACTCCAAATCTTTCCTTCGATTGTCTGCGTAGCTCTTTTGTCGGCTTTGAGCTGTTTGGAGTCGTTGCCGTATCAACTTGACCTTTTCTCGAGCTTCCTCCATCCAAGGAATAGTTGCTGGATCCAATGCCTTCCTCTCGCCAACTTCATCCCAATAGATTGGTGATCGGCATTTTCGTCCATATAGTGCTTCATATGGAGCCATTTGAATCGACGAGTGGTAGCTGTTGTTGTATGCAAACTCTACTAAGGTCATGTGTTGACCCCAGTTGCCTCCAAAATCTAGAATGCAAGTTCGTAGCATGTCCTCGAGAGTTTGAATGGTTCGTTCCGATTGTCCATCCGTCTGAGGGTGATAGGTGGTGCTTAGATTCAGTGTGAGAACCCGTAATTTATTATTTTCTAGGTTTTAGGATTTTCATGACTTGTTTTCTGCATTTTCGTGATTAGAAACATTTCGAGATAATTTTAAGGAGCAGATATAATTTTTAGATGATTTTTCTAGTATCAAATAGATTTTGAGAAATTAAGAGCGTATACCGGACGTGGGACCCACTAGTGCGAGAAGTTCGGAGAAATTCGGCCAACTAGGTTAAGTTTTGAATGCTGGAATTCATTAGTGTGAGAACCCGTAATTTATTATTTTCTAGGTTTTAGGATTTTCATGGCTTGTTTTCTGCATTTTCGTGATTAGAAACATTTCGAGATAATTTTAAGGAGCAGATATAATTTTTTGATGATTTGGAGCAAACTTGAAGAGTTTTCTTCCTTGTGCTTAGAGTAAGAGAGAGAGAAAGAGAGAAAGAGAGAGCCGGCCACTTATGGAGGATTTTTGATGATTTTTGGTCATTTTTGGTTTATTTAAGTCAAATGGTAAGACCATGAATAGTTTTCCTAAAGTAAACCCACTCAAATGGTGACACTTGTCACCTTTATTAAATGCTTACCTAACTTGTCTCTCTTATACCAATCCACTTAGCATCCTCTACTTATCTCTTAACACCCGGTAAATGAATTCCAGCATTCAAAACTTAACCTAGTTGGCCGAATTTTTCCGAACTTCTCGCACTAGTGGGTCCCACGTCCGGTATACGCTCTTAATTTCTCAAAATCTATTTGTTACTAGAAAAATCATCTAAAAATTATATCTGCTCCTTAAAATTATCTCGAAATGTTTCTAATCACGAAAATGCAGAAAACAAGCCATGAAAATCCTAAAACCTAGAAAATAATAAATTTCGCCCTCGAAATTTCTCTCCTTAACTCACGAAAAGGTTAGGGTATTTCGTTCGCATTTCTTCTTCCACTTCCCAGGTAGCTTCCTCTACCCCATGGTTTCTCCACAGTATCTTCACCAATGGAATCTGCTTGTTTCTTAGCTCTTTGACTTTTCGGTCAAGCACTTGGACAGGTTTTTCTTCGTAAGCAAGCGATTCGTCCACGTCGATCTCCTCTGGTTGTAAGACATGGGAGGGGTCGGGATAGTACTTCTTGAGCATTGAAACGTGGAAAACGTCGTGAATTCTCAAGAGACTTGACGGCAGTTCTAGTTTATACGCTACCGCACCTATCCTCTGCAAGATCTTGTAAGGTCCGACAAACCTCGGTTGAAGCTTCTTTCCTTTGCCTGCCTTGACACTCCGTAAAGGGGTGACTTTAAGAAATACATGGTCTCCAACCTCGAACTCCAAATCTTTCCTTCGATTGTCTGCGTAGCTCTTTTGTCGGCTTTGAGCTGTTTGGAGTCGTTGCCGTATCAACTTGACCTTTTCTCGAGCTTCCTCCATCCAAGGAATAGTTGCTGGATCCAGTGCCTTCCTCTCGCCAACTTCATCCCAATAGATTGGTGATCGGCATTTTCGTCCATATAGTGCTTCATATGGAGCCATTTGAATCGACGAGTGGTAGCTGTTGTTGTATGCAAACTCTACTAAGGTCATGTGTTGACCCCAGTTGCCTCCAAAATCTAGAATGCAAGTTCGTAGCATGTCCTCGAGAGTTTGAATGGTTCGTTCCGATTGTCCATCCGTCTGAGGGTGATAGGTGGTGCTTAGATTCAGTGTGAGAACCCGTAATTTATTATTTTCTAGGTTTTAGGATTTTCATGACTTGTTTTCTGCATTTTCGTGATTAGAAACATTTCGAGATAATTTTAAGGAGCAGATATAATTTTTAGATGATTTTTCTAGTATCAAATAGATTTTGAGAAATTAAGAGCGTATACCGGACGTGGGACCCACTAGTGCGAGAAGTTCGGAGAAATTCGGCCAACTAGGTTAAGTTTTGAATGCTGGAATTCATTAGTGTGAGAACCCGTAATTTATTATTTTCTAGGTTTTAGGATTTTCATGGCTTGTTTTCTGCATTTTCGTGATTAGAAACATTTCGAGATAATTTTAAGGAGCAGATATAATTTTTTGATGATTTGGAGCAAACTTGAAGAGTTTTCTTCCTTGTGCTTAGAGTAAGAGAGAGAGAAAGAGAGAAAGTGAGAGCCGGCCACTTATGGAGGATTTTTGATGATTTTTGGTCATTTTTGGTTTATTTAAGTCAAATGGTAAGACCATGAATAGTTTTCCTAAAGTAAACCCACTCAAATGGTGACACTTGTCACCTTTATTAAATGCTTACCTAACTTGTCTCTCTTATACCAATCCACTTAGCATCCTCTATTTATCTCTTAACACCCGGTAAATGAATTCCAGCATTCAAAACTTAACCTAGTTGGCCGAATTTTTCCGAACTTCTCGCACTAGTGGGTCCCACGTCCGGTATACGCTCTTAATTTCTCAAAATCTATTTGTTACTAGAAAAATCATCTAAAAATTATATCTGCTCCTTAAAATTATCTCGAAATGTTTCTAATCACGAAAATGCAGAAAACAAGCCATGAAAATCCTAAAACCTAGAAAATAATAAATTTCGCCCTCGAAATTTCTCACCTTAACTCACGAAAAGGTTAGGGTATTTCGTTCGCATTTCTTCTTCCACTTCCCAGGTAGCTTCCTCTACCCCATGGTTTCTCCACAGTATCTTCACCAATGGAATCTGCTTGTTTCTTAGCTCTTTGACTTTTCGGTCAAGCACTTGGACAGGTTTTTCTTCGTAAGCAAGCGATTCGTCCACGTCGATCTCCTCTGGTTGTAAGACATGGGAGGGGTCGGGATAGTACTTCTTGAGCATTGAAACGTGGAAAACGTCGTGAATTCTCAAGAGACTTGACGGCAGTTCTAGTTTATACGCTACCGCACCTATCCTCTGCAAGATCTTGTAAGGTCCGACAAACCTCGGTTGAAGCTTCTTTCCTTTGCCTGCCTTGACACTCCGTAAAGGGGTGACTTTAAGAAATACATGGTCTCCAACCTCGAACTCCAAATCTTTCCTTCGATTGTCTGCGTAGCTCTTTTGTCGGCTTTGAGCTGTTTGGAGTCGTTGCCGTATCAACTTGACCTTTTCTCGAGCTTCCTCCATCCAAGGAATAGTTGCTGGATCCAGTGCCTTCCTCTCGCCAACTTCATCCCAATAGATTGGTGATCGGCATTTTCGTCCATATAGTGCTTCATATGGAGCCATTTGAATCGACGAGTGGTAGCTGTTGTTGTATGCAAACTCTACTAAGGTCATGTGTTGACCCCAGTTGCCTCCAAAATCTAGAATGCAAGTTCGTAGCATGTCCTCGAGAGTTTGAATGGTTCGTTCCGATTGTCCATCCGTCTGAGGGTGATAGGTGGTGCTTAGATTCAGTGTGAGAACCCGTAATTTATTATTTTCTAGGTTTTAGGATTTTCATGACTTGTTTTCTGCATTTTCGTGATTAGAAACATTTCGAGATAATTTTAAGGAGCAGATATAATTTTTAGATGATTTTTCTAGTATCAAATAGATTTTGAGAAATGAAGAGCGTATACCGGACGTGGGACCCACTAGTACGAGAAGTTCGGAGAAATTCGGCCAACTAGGTTAAGTTTTGAATGCTGGAATTCATTAGTGTGAGAACCCGTAATTTATTATTTTCTAGGTTTTAGGATTTTCATGGCTTGTTTTCTGCATTTTCGTGATTAGAAACATTTCGAGATAATTTTAAGGAGCAGATATAATTTTTTGATGATTTGGAGCAAACTTGAAGAGTTTTCTTCCTTGTGCTTAGAGTAAGAGAGAGAGAAAGAGAGAAAGAGAGAGCCGGCCACTTATGGAGGATTTTTGATGATTTTTGGTCATTTTTGGTTTATTTAAGTCAAATGGTAAGACCATGAATAGTTTTCCTAAAGTAAACCCACTCAAATGGTGACACTTGTCACCTTTATTAAATGCTTACCTAACTTGTCTCTCTTATACCAATCCACTTAGCATCCTCTATTTATCTCTTAACACCCGGTAAATGAATTCCAGCATTCAAAACTTAACCTAGTTGGCCGAATTTTTCCGAACTTCTCGCACTAGTGGGTCCCACGTCCGGTATACGCTCTTAATTTCTCAAAATCTATTTGTTACTAGAAAAATCATCTAAAAATTATATCTGCTCCTTAAAATTATCTCGAAATGTTTCTAATCACGAAAATGCAGAAAACAAGCCATGAAAATCCTAAAACCTAGAAAATAATAAATTTCGCCCTCGAAATTTCTCTCCTTAACTCACGAAAAGGTTAGGGTATTTCGTTCGCATTTCTTCTTCCACTTCCCAGGTAGCTTCCTCTACCCCATGGTTTCTCCACAGTATCTTCACCAATGGAATCTGCTTGTTTCTTAGCTCTTTGACTTTTCGGTCAAGCACTTGGACAGGTTTTTCTTCGTAAGCAAGCGATTCGTCCACGTCGATCTCCTCTGGTTGTAAGACATGGGAGGGGTCGGGATAGTACTTCTTGAGCATTGAAACGTGGAAAACGTCGTGAATTCTCAAGAGACTTGACGGCAGTTCTAGTTTATACGCTACCGCACCTATCCTCTGCAAGATCTTGTAAGGTCCGACAAACCTCGGTTGAAGCTTCTTTCCTTTGCCTGCCGTGACACTCCGTAAAGGGGTGTATACATGGTCTTCGAGGAAAACACGGTCTCCAACTTTGAACTCCAAGTCTTTCCTTCGATTGTCCGCATAGCTCTTTTGTCGGCTTTGAGCAGTTTGGAGTCGTTGCCGTATTAATTTGACCTTTTCTCGCGCCTCCTCCATCCATGAAATAGTGGTTGGATCTACTGCCTTTCTCTCGCCAACTTCGTCCCAGTAGATCGGTGATCGGTATTTTTGTCCATATAGTGCTTCATTTATGGAGCCATTTGAATCGACGAGTGGTAGCTGTTGTTGTATGCAAACTCTACTAAGGTCATGTGTTGACCCCAGTTGCCTCCAAAATCTAGAATGCAAGTTCGTAGCATGTCCTCGAGAGTTTGAATGGTTCGTTCCGATTGTCCATCCGTCTGAGGGTGATAGGTGGTGCTTAGATTCAGTGTGAGAACCCGTAATTTATTATTTTCTAGGTTTTAGGATTTTCATGACTTGTTTTCTGCATTTTCGTGATTAGAAACATTTCGAGATAATTTTAAGGAGCAGATATAATTTTTAGATGATTTTTCTAGTATCAAATAGATTTTGAGAAATTAAGAGCTTATACCGGACGTGGGACCCACTAGTGCGAGAAGTTCGGAGAAATTCGACCAACTAGGTTAAGTTTTGAATGCTGGAATTCATTAGTGTGAGAACCCGTAATTTATTATTTTCTAGGTTTTAGGATTTTCATGGCTTGTTTTCTGCATTTTCGTGATTAGAAACATTTCGAGATAATTTTAAGGAGCAGATATAATTTTTTGATGATTTGGAGCAAACTTGAAGAGTTTTCTTCCTTGTGCTTAGAGTAAGAGAGAGAGAAAGAGAGAAAGAGAGAGCCGGCCACTTATGGAGGATTTTTGATGATTTTTGGTCATTTTTGGTTTATTTAAGTCAAATGGTAAGACCATGAATAGTTTTCCTAAAGTAAACCCACTCAAATGGTGACACTTGTCACCTTTATTAAATGCTTACCTAACTTGTCTCTCTTATACCAATCCACTTAGCATCCTCTACTTATCTCTTAACACCCGGTAAATGAATTCCAGCATTCAAAACTTAACCTAGTTGGCCGAATTTTTCTGAATTTCTCGCACTAGTGGGTCCCACGTCCGGTATACGCTCTTAATTTCTCAAAATCTATTTGTTACTAGAAAAATCATCTAAAAATTATATCTGCTCCTTAAAATTATCTCGAAATGTTTCTAATCACGAAAATGCAGAAAACAAGCCATGAAAATCCTAAAACCTAGAAAATAATAAATTTCGCCCTCGAAATTTCTCACCTTAACTCACGAAAAGGTTAGGGTATTTCGTTCGCATTTCTTCTTCCACTTCCCAGGTAGCTTCCTCTACCCCATGGTTTCTCCACAGTATCTTCACCAATGGAATCTGCTTGTTTCTTAGCTCTTTGACTTTTCGGTCAAGCACTTGGACAGGTTTTTCTTCGTAAGCAAGCGATTCGTCGACGTCGATCTCCTCTGGTTGTAAGACATGGGAGGGGTCGGGATAGTACTTCTTGAGCATTGAAACGTGGAAAACGTCGTGAATTCTCAAGAGACTTGACGGCAGTTCTAGTTTATACGCTACCGCACCTATCCTCTGCAAGATCTTGTAAGGTCCGACAAACCTCGGTTGAAGCTTCTTTCCTTTGCCTGCCTTGACACTCCGTAAAGGGGTGACTTTAAGAAATACATGGTCTCCAACCTCGAACTCCAAATCTTTCCTTCGATTGTCTGCGTAGCTCTTTTGTCGGCTTTGAGCTGTTTGGAGTCGTTGCCGTATCAACTTGACCTTTTCTCGAGTTTCCTCCATCCAAGGAATAGTTGCAGGATCCAGTGCCTTCCTCTCGCCAACTTCATCCCAATAGAGTGGTGATCGGTATTTTCGTCCATATAGTGCTTCATATGGAGCCATTTGAATCGACGAGTGGTAGCTGTTGTTGTATGCAAACTCTACTAAGGTCATGTGTTGACCCCAGTTGCCTCCAAAATCTAGAATGCAAGTTCGTAGCATGTCCTCGAGAGTTTGAATGGTTCGTTCCGATTGTCCATCCGTCTGAGGGTGATAGGTGGTGCTTAGATTCAGTGTGAGAACCCGTAATTTATTATTTTCTAGGTTTTAGGATTTTCATGACTTGTTTTCTGCATTTTCGTGATTAGAAACATTTCGAGATAATTTTAAGGAGCAGATATAATTTTTAGATGATTTTTCTAGTATCAAATAGATTTTGAGAAATTAAGAGCGTATACCGGACGTGGGACCCACTAGTGCGAGAAGTTCGGAGAAATTCGGCCAACTAGGTTAAGTTTTGAATGCTGGAATTCATTAGTGTGAGAACCCGTAATTTATTATTTTCTAGGTTTTAGGATTTTCATGGCTTGTTTTCTGCATTTTCGTGATTAGAAACATTTCGAGATAATTTTAAGGAGCAGATATAATTTTTTGATGATTTGGAGCAAACTTGAAGAGTTTTCTTCCTTGTGCTTAGAGTAAGAGAGAGAGAAAGAGAGAGCCGGCCACTTATGGAGGATTTTTGATGATTTTTGGTCATTTTTGGTTTATTTAAGTCAAATGGTAAGACCATGAATAGTTTTCCTAAAGTAAACCCACTCAAATGGTGACACTTGTCACCTTTATTAAATGCTTACCTAACTTGTCTCTCTTATACCAATCCACTTAGCATCCTCTACTTATCTCTTAACACCCGGTAAATGAATTCCAGCATTCAAAACTTAACCTAGTTGGCCGAATTTTTCTGAATTTCTCGCACTAGTGGGTCCCACGTCCGGTATACGCTCTTAATTTCTCAAAATCTATTTGTTACTAGAAAAATCATCTAAAAATTATATCTGCTCCTTAAAATTATCTCGAAATGTTTCTAATCACGAAAATGCAGAAAACAAGCCATGAAAATCCTAAAACCTAGAAAATAATAAATTTCGCCCTCGAAATTTCTCTCCTTAACTCACGAAAAGGTTAGGGTATTTCGTTCGCATTTCTTCTTCCACTTCCCAGGTAGCTTCCTCTACCCCATGGTTTCTCCACAGTATCTTCACCAATGGAATCTGCTTGTTTCTTAGCTCTTTGACTTTTCGGTCAAGCACTTGGACAGGTTTTTCTTCGTAAGCAAGCGATTCGTCCACGTCGATCTCCTCTGGTTGTAAGACATGGGAGGGGTCGGGATAGTACTTCTTGAGCATTGAAACGTGGAAAACGTCGTGAATTCTCAAGAGACTTGACGGCAGTTCTAGTTTATACGCTACCGCACCTATCCTCTGCAAGATCTTGTAAGGTCCGACAAACCTCGGTTGAAGCTTCTTTCCTTTGCCTGCCTTGACACTCCGTAAAGGGGTGACTTTAAGAAATACATGGTCTCCAACCTCGAACTCCAAATCTTTCCTTCGATTGTCTGCGTAGCTCTTTTGTCGGCTTTGAGCTGTTTGGAGTCGTTGCCGTATCAACTTGACCTTTTCTCGAGCTTCCTCCATCCAAGGAATAGTTGCTGGATCCAGTGCCTTCCTCTCGCCAACTTCATCCCAATAGATTGGTGATCGGCATTTTCGTCCATATAGTGCTTCATATGGAGCCATTTGAATCGACGAGTGGTAGCTGTTGTTGTATGCAAACTCTACTAAGGTCATGTGTTGACCCCAGTTGCCTCCAAAATCTAGAATGCAAGTTCGTAGCATGTCCTCGAGAGTTTGAATGGTTCGTTCCGATTGTCCATCCGTCTGAGGGTGATAGGTGGTGCTTAGATTCAGTGTGAGAACCCGTAATTTATTATTTTCTAGGTTTTAGGATTTTCATGACTTGTTTTCTGCATTTTCGTGATTAGAAACATTTCGAGATAATTTTAAGGAGCAGATATAATTTTTAGATGATTTTTCTAGTATCAAATAGATTTTGAGAAATTAAGAGCGTATACCGGACGTGGGACCCACTAGTGCGAGAAGTTCGGAGAAATTCGGCCAACTAGGTTAAGTTTTGAATGCTGGAATTCATTAGTGTGAGAACCCGTAATTTATTATTTTCTAGGTTTTAGGATTTTCATGGCTTGTTTTCTGCATTTTCGTGATTAGAAACATTTCGAGATAATTTTAAGGAGCAGATATAATTTTTTGATGATTTGGAGCAAACTTGAAGAGTTTTCTTCCTTGTGCTTAGAGTAAGAGAGAGAGAAAGAGAGAAAGAGAGAGCCGGCCACTTATGGAGGATTTTTGATGATTTTTGGTCATTTTTGGTTTATTTAAGTCAAATGGTAAGACCATGAATAGTTTTCCTAAAGTAAACCCACTCAAATGGTGACACTTGTCACCTTTATTAAATGCTTACCTAACTTGTCTCTCTTATACCAATCCACTTAGCATCCTCTACTTATCTCTTAACACCCGGTAAATGAATTCCAGCATTCAAAACTTAACCTAGTTGGTCGAATTTTTCCGAACTTCTCGCACTAGTGGGTCCCACGTCCGGTATACGCTCTTAATTTCTCAAAATCTATTTGTTACTAGAAAAATCATCTAAAAATTATATCTGCTCCTTAAAATTATCTCGAAATGTTTCTAATCACGAAAATGCAGAAAACAAGCCATGAAAATCCTAAAACCTAGAAAATAATAAATTTCGCCCTCGAAATTTCTCACCTTAACTCACGAAAAGGTTAGGGTATTTCGTTCGCATTTCTTCTTCCACTTCCCAGGTAGCTTCCTCTACCCCATGGTTTCTCCACAGTATCTTCACCAATGGAATCTGCTTGTTTCTTAGCTCTTTGACTTTTCGGTCAAGCACTTGGACAGGTTTTTCTTCGTAAGCAAGCGATTCGTCCACGTCGATCTCCTCTGGTTGTAAGACATGGGAGGGGTCGGGATAGTACTTCTTGAGCATTGAAACGTGGAAAACGTCGTGAATTCTCAAGAGACTTGACGGCAGTTCTAGTTTATACGCTACCGCACCTATCCTCTGCAAGATCTTGTAAGGTCCGACAAACCTCGGTTGAAGCTTCTTTCCTTTGCCTGCCTTGACACTCCGTAAAGGGGTGACTTTAAGAAATACATGGTCTCCAACCTCGAACTCCAAATCTTTCCTTCGATTGTCTGCGTAGCTCTTTTGTCGGCTTTGAGCTGTTTGGAGTCGTTGCCGTATCAACTTGACCTTTTCTCGAGCTTCCTCCATCCAAGGAATAGTTGCTGGATCCAGTGCCTTCCTCTCGCCAACTTCATCCCAATAGATTGGTGATCGGCATTTTCGTCCATATAGTGCTTCATATGGAGCCATTTGAATCGACGAGTGGTAGCTGTTGTTGTATGCAAACTCTACTAAGGTCATGTGTTGACCCCAGTTGCCTCCAAAATCTAGAATGCAAGTTCGTAGCATGTCCTCGAGAGTTTGAATGGTTCGTTCCGATTGTCCATCCGTCTGAGGGTGATAGGTGGTGCTTAGATTCAGTGTGAGAACCCGTAATTTATTATTTTCTAGGTTTTAGGATTTTCATGACTTGTTTTCTGCATTTTCGTGATTAGAAACATTTCGAGATAATTTTAAGGAGCAGATATAATTTTTAGATGATTTTTCTAGTATCAAATAGATTTTGAGAAATTAAGAGCGTATACCGGACGTGGGACCCACTAGTGCGAGAAGTTCGGAGAAATTCGGCCAACTAGGTTAAGTTTTGAATGCTGGAATTCATTAGTGTGAGAACCCGTAATTTATTATTTTCTAGGTTTTAGGATTTTCATGGCTTGTTTTCTGCATTTTCGTGATTAGAAACATTTCGAGATAATTTTAAGGAGCAGATATAATTTTTTGATGATTTGGAGCAAACTTGAAGAGTTTTCTTCCTTGTGCTTAGAGTAAGAGAGAGAGAAAGAGAGAAAGTGAGAGCCGGCCACTTATGGAGGATTTTTGATGATTTTTGGTCATTTTTGGTTTATTTAAGTCAAATGGTAAGACCATGAATAGTTTTCCTAAAGTAAACCCACTCAAATGGTGACACTTGTCACCTTTATTAAATGCTTACCTAACTTGTCTCTCTTATACCAATCCACTTAGCATCCTCTATTTATCTCTTAACACCCGGTAAATGAATTCCAGCATTCAAAACTTAACCTAGTTGGCCGAATTTTTCCGAACTTCTCGCACTAGTGGGTCCCACGTCCGGTATACGCTCTTAATTTCTCAAAAATCTATTTGTTACTAGAAAAATCATCTAAAAATTATATCTGCTCCTTGTCGCGCCCCATTTTTTGATAAAATAAATAAATGGTTTAAAAAACGTATTTTTTGATTCAATTTGTAATTGGAAAATGAATTGTTATTTAAAAGAAAAATGGGTCTAAATGGGGGTTTGAGAATGCGACGATTTGACCCAAAATTATAGTTTAAAAAGGGTTTTTGAAATAAAAAAATCGGAGTCGCCACTTGGTAATGAGTTAAGGGGTACCAAGTCACCTAAAAAATGAATTTTTAAAGAAAAATAGGAAAAAGTAGTAAGAAACCCCTTTTAAACGACTCCTAGTCCACGCAAACCAACGAAAAAGGTTCGGGAGTCACATTTGACGAAGGGGAAGGCGAGGATAAAAATCCAAGGCATCCCTTCGACCTAGCCAAAGCTAGTTGCGTGATTTAATCAAATATTTTCTTGTTTTAACCAAAGAATTTATTACATTTGGATGTACTATATGAATGCAAACCCTAGACCTAGGGGTATTGGGGGAAATTTCTCTTCAAAGGTTGAATGGTGCCAATCACATAAATTGTGAAGCCCAATAATGACCCTTTGGAGAGGTCACGAATAATGCGAGTGGGATGCAAATGAATGAAATGCATGTATGCAATGTGAGGACATGAGTTTGAAAAAGTAATAAAAAATAATAAATATGTAAATGAAAATGTGCACGTGAGTGGGCAAGGTACGGTATGTGCAATGCTAATATGAAGTGCATGTGTGCAAGTGATGATAAAAGTGTTCGTGTGCAAGTGAAGAAACATAAAGGTGCACGTGTGCAAAATGGGAGGAAAAATGAAAGTGTGATAAGGGTATAAAATGGTAGAGTGAATTTAAAAATGCATGAGCCTAGGGAATTCATGCATATTGGGTACGGGGAGACCTAAATCGTGACTCAATTTGCTCTTTTATAGAGGGAATACAAGCGTGCTAAGGCTTAGAAAAAGCCACACTCGTCTATATCCCATATTTAAGGGGACTCTCAAGCAAATGAACCCTATAACTAGCATGAAATGCAAAAATCCTAAAAATGGAGGGAAAAGGGGTTCGAGGGGCATGCAAAATGATAAAACTAGAAAGAATGCATGACATGTAATGAACATGCAAACATGTACTAACGAGGGGAAATTCCTAAGGGTCTAGCGTTGAACTAGCCCATTCTATGAATTCCGACTAGCGTTGGACTAGTGGAAACGTACATTCATCCATCACATTCACTCATGCTATGGAAAGCGAGTAGGCATGCCAAACACTCGTAAACACATAGCACGTAACATTTAGCATGCTCGACTAGATGCAAGGCCCTAACAAAACAAATTAACACGTAGCAACTAAGCATGCGAGACACATAAGACAATTAAATCCCTAACTATTACATTTTCTAGCTAGGCACACGTCTTCGATAGGTCTTCATTGAATGCTCCTCCAAACCCTATCTATTACATTCACTAACTAAAACAAAAAGGGGGAAAGGGAAAATGGACCAAATTGCTCGCCAAAGCCCTATCTATTACAAGCCAAGAGGTGTACACATACCCCATAAAGAATAACTTAAATAAAAAAACAAAAGTAAATGGCATAAATAAAAGAAATTAAAGAAAAGCTAGGAAAGCAAAGTAGACATGCATATTCACATAACACGTAGGAGCACGAAGGGTCAAATGAAGTGCAAATGAGGGATAGAGTGTACCTCCCTTGAATTGATGCCTTAAATGGAATGAAATCACTTATTTATCCTCCAAAATAAAAAAAATGGTCAAGGTACCAATTTATTTGGGAAAATTAAAAGAAATGCGCAAATACAAAGCTCACTTAATCGTAAAGCCTCTAAAGTCATGACTTAAGTGCAATTGACAAAGCATGGTAGTTAATTGAAGCAAAACAAACAATGAAATTGCAAAAA